>NC_067141.1:9555748-9740748 GCF_903995435.1 Acomys russatus
ACCTTTAGGCCTTTAGGCAAGGAAGATAAGATATGGGTCTGGAATATTAACAACTTCAGTAAGTTGAGAGTTTAATGAGGGAAAACACAGACTCCACTTGACACTGCTAATTAATCAGCCATTGGTTTGTTCAGTGAACTTAGGTATTGCAAAGTCAAGATTTCCTTCTGTATAAATCCAGATAAAGCTTCATCATCCTGCCCCTAATTTATCTAAAAGCAAAGCAGAAACTATTAATGGTATGCCAGTTGCCAATAAAGTACGAGAGTGTGCAAACATAGGAAATTCTTTAAGGTTGGTTTGGCAGGCTAGGTTGACACCAAGTTAATGCCAATGTGTTACATATATAAAGAAGCAAGAAGCTGGCCAGGCAGTGGTGGCACACACCTGTAGTCCCAGCACTCGGGAGGCAGAGGCAGGTGCATCTTTGAGTTCGAGCCCAGCCTGGTCTACAGAGTGAGTTCCAGGACAGCCAGGGCTACACAGAGACACCCTGTCTTGAAAACCCAAAAAGAATTAGTAAGTTGAACATATACTTTATGTGATGAGAAATGAACCATCAATTCCCTATAAACAGAAGCAAGTTACAATTAATAAGAATAGGCTACAGAAGTTACATATTGTCATATCTTTGTTTCATAGCAGTAGCTTAAACAAATACTTTTGTCTGTTTTAAACTATGTAAAAGTTACTGTGAACACATCTTTTTCTATATTAGGAATTGAACCAAGGGCCTAGTAAATGGTAGAGAAGAGTCTTCCGCCACCAAGCTATGCTCTAAGTTCTTCCTGCCTTAGTTTTGACTGACATGTAATAATTATAGCATATGTTCATGGAGCAAGTACAGTAATTAAATATATAGAGATCATGTGGCAAACAAATAAAAATAATTAGGAGACTGCCACATTAAATTTGTATCATTTGTTGGTACTGAGAACATTACAGACTCTTTTCTCTAGCTCTTTTGAAGCAGGTCATAGGCCATTTGTGGCTGTGGTTACTCTACAGGATGCTACAGAGCTAAGTCTTTCATCTGTACCTGTACCCCCTGACCCGGTCTCTACCTCCTGTCTGCTCCACTTTCCAGTCTCATAACCACCATTTCACTCTCAGCTTCTAGAAGACCACCTTTCCGAACCTCCACATATGAGAGAGATCATATAATATTTTATATTTCAAGATGATTTAATATAGCCCACATGATCTTCCTTGGATTATTAAAATGCTTTTTGAAATTATTCTTTTTCTATATGAAATAAAGAATAATCCAAGAAAGGGAGAAAAACTTGTAACAAGCACTGAAAACTCTGATAATGCATTTTTCCTATCTTAAGACAAAAAATAAAATTACTACATGGACTCTAAATGTTACACATTAGAATGTTCTAGTTATATAAATACAGCAAACATTTTCCTAAGAGCAGATTTCTCTGAAATAGGCAAGGATAAGAAGAGTTGTTACCTTCTTGAATTCTCACTTACCCGACTGACTTCTGCGTGGTCCTGCAGCATCCACAAATCTGATGCAGTTCCCTTTCTTCCACAGGTCCTCTGTCTGTTCCCACCACACTCTCTCGCATTTGTACCATAAAGTTCTCTTCATTGTGCTTATAGCTTATTCAGATTGTTGGCTGCTAGGGAACACAGCATCTTAATAATCCAATAGCCAGACAGGGTCCATGGCCTCCGATGCCACTGAGCTAGACAGGCAGCTGCCAAGTTCAGCATAGCCGGCCCTCTGCTCAAATCAAGAAAAACTCATTGTTCAAGAAGTGCTGCTTCAGAATCACATAGATTCACTGACGATGGTCCCCCAAGTCCCAGAGGATTAGACTTGAATGCTGCTAACAGGAAAGACACACGCATGGTTTTAAATGGATGCTGTTTTTATGCTAAACAGGAGTAGTACGTGAAAAATGCCAAAATGTTGTTAGAAAGGATTAATGCTAGCGGCACAAAGGAGAATCAATGGGGCACAATGCAAATGACATACCAGGGGTACCAGCCCATTCCTGTAAGGCAGACTCATAGCGCATTATGAAGGTGGAGAGGAGAGAATGAGGGTGGAATTCAGCACACAAGACCAATTATTAGATGATAGTTCATTGATCTGTTTGGTGATTTACTCAAAGCACTGCGGTACTGCCCTATTTGCCAAGCATGGCTTCACATGATACCTGCAACAGAATGAACGGGCTGGAGAAATAGCTCAAACAGTGGGTCATTGCCCTCAGCAGGCTGCTGACTGTCACACTCACTTCTGCAAAATCTTGCTTGCTTGCTTGCCCACCTCACGGTGTGGTTTTACCATACAAAATGAAAATACATAGTGGATCAAATACCAAGAGCTCTGAGGAGCTGCCCTGGCTTTGACTCACTGGTGACTTCTCCTCTTCCACTCTCCCTGGTGTCTGAGTGCTTATTCCAGAGGGTTTCTCAGCAATGGGATGGTTTTGAGGGAGGAAAGGGAGAAATTAAAAAAGAACAAAAATGGCCAAGAAATAATTTAATGATCACACACCTTGTGTCCTGTACACTTTCAGGTATATGTGTTTTTCTTTTTACATACAATATAATAATAAAAAAAAAAAAACCCCTTCTTTAAAAAAGGAAAACAAAGAAGTGATTCTGGGTAACAAGTAATGGTTTTATCACTAGATTCACCTGGGACAGCAGTCAGCCGTGGAATGGAGTTATTAATCAATCTGCGATCACCTGGAGAGGGCGGGAAACAATAAAGCAAGCATGGTGGGTGTGCGGGAAGCAAGCCCAGTCAGGGCTGTTTCATTTCCTTTGAAAACAGCAGCCAGTCACAGAGGCAAAGGAGTAGGCAGACTGGCACGAGCTACCTACAGTTAAGTAATGTTATTTTACTTTTAACTCTTTGTCTAAATCAAGAGGTGAGCCAGGCACAGCGGTACACGCCTGTCATCCCAGCATTCAGCGAGCCAGAGGCTGATGGATCTCAGTGAGTTCAAGGCCAGCCTGGTCTACAAAGTGAGTCTAAGATAGCCAAGGCTACACAGAGAAACCCTGGCTCGGAAAAAAAAATCAAGAGGTGGAGAATGAGAAGTTTCATAGCCATGGTAACCACAGACCCTGGGACTAGCTTTAAATTAACTGAGCCTGTGCTTCAGTGAGCCCATCTCCGAGAACTGCCAAGCGTGTCCTTTGAGATGGGTGGTAGTGTTCTCAGCCCACCGAGTGTGAGTCTAAGCTTCAGAGCTTGGAAGCAGAAAGAATCAGGCTCCTAAGATCGCTGTCCTCTCTTTCCAGCCTTGCCTCCAAAAGTGTGGAGAATGAACATTTAACCATACTCCGCAGGTCCTACTGGTCTCTTTGACATCTCTTCTGTCCAGCATACCCCTCAGTCACTGAAGTGGGCAGTAACCCCCCCATATTAGTGTCAGCTTCCAAGGGATGCCTATCCTTTGACAGCCTCTAACAGATTTTACTAGAAGATACTCCTGGGGAAGCATTCTGCGTGTTTGCTGGGCAAACACTAGAGCACACATTTTATTTTTCCTTTGTGTTCGCTGTCAGGTAAGTCTGTCTCAACAGTAATTTGAGCTAGAATCAGTTTCAGCTGGTTCTTGTTGCTGAGTTTGTTCTCAACATGGCTATTAATTGTTGATTCTCTGGCTTGATTTCAAACTGTGATGCTTTCCTTTACAGGCTTTGTCACTGCCTTTGACCAAAAGCAACCTTTAAAAAAGACTTCAAGCTACCATGATGTCCCTTACAGAATGTTCACAGTCACTTGGGCACACAGTCAGTTTTGTTATTTTTGTAATAGTTCAGTGTGCCCATTTTATTAAGTCTTTTCCTTTCCCTCCACAGAGGTACTTGGCTTTGGGGTCCCTGCTTATAATGACATCACTGCAAGTAAAAACTTTTTTTTTAACCTCCATAACTGTGATACAAGAGTCCTCAGGCCTGTCTTGGGTTTTCCTGTCCTTGTCCTTGGCACAACCATTTATCCAGGTGTCCTGGTTCCTTGCACTGGAGATTAATATTAGAACCAAGATGTGGGAGTGAGGTCTGCTCGTAGCCCTGGACGTCTGTTCCAGACCTCTCGGATTGCAGAACATAGTGTGTGTAATGTGTGTAGCTAACTACGTACTTGCATGACTGTCTCTGTCCCACGGTGCGTGTAGCCCGTGTATCTAACTAAGTAGCTTCACTTATGACTGCCTGTATGCCAGCAGGCTGTGAGCTCACACCTGGCCTCTGGTTTTAATCTCTTCCACATGGATTACTTTAGCCACCTAACTGCTTATCTTAACTTTGCCGTTTCCATAACTCTTTCAAATTACTTAGCTGGGGACTTATGTCCCTCACTTGCTTACAGATAAGAAAAATAGAATTTGCAATTGAATCTAAAGAAAATAACTCCTTGCTGGGAGTGTCAGAGCATTAACAATAGATCAAACTTCTCCTTCTTCTTCTTCTTCTTCTTCTTCTTCTTCTTCTTCTTCTTCTTCTTCTTCTTCTTCTTCTTCTTCTTCTTCTTCTTCTTCTTCTTTTTTTTTTAGGACATGACTGTGTAGCCCGAGGCTGGGCTGGCCTCAAACTCACAGTCCCTCTGTTTTGGTGTGGTGGTTTGAATGAGAATAGCCCACACAGGCTCACATATTTGAATGCTTGGTCCCCAGTCAGTAGAACTGTTTGGGAAGGATTAGGAGGTGTGGCTTTGTTGGGGAAAGTAAGTCACTGGGGGTGGATCCTTCAGAGGCCCATGCCAGGCCCAGTTACCTCTCTCTGCTTGTAAGTCCTATGTAAGTCTTCAGCTATTCCAGCACCTGCCGCTGCCGTGTTCCCTTTCATGATGGTCTGCAACTACCCAGTAAACCCTTTTATAACTTGCCTTGGCCATGGTGTCTCTTCACAGCAATAGAAAAGTAACCGAGACCCTCAGCTTCCTGAATGCTGGGAGGAAAGGAATGTTTGTCACACACAACTTAGGTCAATTAAAAAAAAAATCAAATACACCAACTTTAATTTTCTTGAGACTTGCAATTAACTTACAGAAAATTCAGTTTCCTCTCCCCTGAATTTCTTCCCCACTGTCTCTGCTTTCCTTGTACATGTTTTGTATGCTCCTTTGTCCAAATATTTCTTGCAATTAACTTTGGAGATCAGAAGCCTCTTTAAAGCAGAAACAATATTGTTTTGTTTTATATTTCTGGTTTATGGATTTTGTTTACTAGCTTCTCTTTATAGCTCTCATCTCTGCCTTTGGCTATAAGCAGCAGTACTTAGCAGTCTGAACCCCAATGACATTAATTACAAAAATGTGCAAGCCCTATTGAATATAAACTCAGGATATTGTTTAGAAAACAAGTCAAACTTCTACAAAAAAAAAAAAAAAAAGGAAGTACAAGGCATATTCTTTTTTTGTTTTTATTTTATACAATTTTTTAATTGAAAAAAATCCACACAATATATTTTGGTCATCTTTCCTCTATCTCCAATTCCTCCAAGATCCTCCCTCTCTCCCTGTCTACTCACTCAACTTTGTACTTTCCTCTCTCTAAAACAAAGAACAAAAAAACCCCCCAAAAAACAAACAAACAAACAAAAACCAAAACCAAAACCAAACCAAAACAAAACAAAAAAACCACCAAGAAATACACCCCCACCCAAAGTAAAAAGCAAAGACTGATAGAACAAAAAAAAATTCTCAAATAGAGCAAAATGAGACAAAAATGTCTACAAAACTGCTGCTGGCTTCATTTTGTGTTGGCCAGCTGCTCCTTGGCATGGGGCCTGCGCTGAGGTGAGCCAACACGCAGTGGACTCCATCGGAGAATGCTGACTCTCCCTTTGCCAGAGGGTGTCTATTGGAGATAGATTCTTGGTTAGGGGTTGGAGCTTGTGTTCACTACCCCCTCTCAGGGCTGGGATCCTGTTTGTGCAGACCCTGTGCATGCTGCCACTGTCTCTGTTGGTCCATATGTGCATCAAGCCTGCTGTGTCCAGAAGACTGTTTCAGAGCACGTTCTTTGAGCTAAGAGAAACTATATATTTTTTGCCTCCCTGTGTGCTAGTAGAACAGCATTATATGAACGGAACAACACCGAAGGCAGCAGGCATCATTTTTGAGATTCTATTCTGTTAAACATTCAGTACAGTCCTACAGGCATAAAATGTGACACGGAATTGCGAGCACACGCATACCATGCTGTTAGGGGACACCTTGAAGTAACCAGTTCTCTTTTTTTTTTCATTGTGTGTGTCCTGGGGACCGAACTCACGTCAGCAGCCTTGGTGGCAGGTACCTTTACCTACTGCACATCACTGGCTCCGCAATTATTTTGGAAGGATTTTTTTTTTTTTCATAGTTTACTTTTCAAGCACTGGCCTTGTGGCCTTCTGGAGTGTTTTTCCTACAAGTCAATGATCACCTTCCTGGAGCCACTTTCTTCTATAACATAGTCAACGCATTGTTGAGTTTTGGAGCTAGGTAGGCTGTTGCAGGGTATCGGATCCCCTGTGAATCCCTAGATTATGAACTGTAAAACCCTGTTTCTTTTTGGCATGGTTGAGCCCTAGCACACACTTTTAATCCAAGAACTTTCTGTTTACTGTAAACAGGTGACTATGGTATGGTTCGGCCAGCCCTAGCACACACCTTTAATCCTAGAGCTTTCTGTGCACAGGATTTAATAAAGTTAACCCTAGGTCAAGAGGTGGAGCAAGAAACCAGCTGACAGAGATTAAAGAGTAGGAGGGACTTTGAGTTGAAGGATATTTAAGACAGTGTGGATAAGAAGATTTGGGATTTTTTTTTTTTTTTTTAGATTTGAGCTAGCTAGCTCTTTGGCTTTTAGTTTTTTGCCTTTTCTTCCTGAGCTGTCAGCTGAGCTAGTGAACTTTTTGGGTTTTTTCCTTCTGAGATATGAGCTGAGTAGGGAGGTCAGCTGGGTGCTTTTTCTGCCTCTCTGAGCTGGAAGGTTTTCACCCCAGCATCTGGCTCCTGAATCTTTATTGGTAAAATCAAAATTCTTTTTTTTTTTTTTTTTTTTTTTTTTTTTTTTAAGTTGTGAGCGTGTGAGCGCAAGCATGTGTGTGTGCGTGTGTATGATCACAGAGTATATGTGGAGGCCAAAGGGCAACTTGCAAAAATCCCCTCCTTCCATCATTTGGGTTCTGGGGTAAAGTTCAGGTAACCCAGTTTTGGCAGCAAGCACCCTCAGTTGCTGAGCCACCTCATAGGTCCTCATTGGAACCCTTTTCTAGCAGCTTGGCTGACTAAGCTAGTCACTGTGGGAAACTTTGTTTTCACACTGTATCTCCAGGAACCGACTGTTCTTTGCTCAGACACTGGGTCATGCTGTGCTGCTTAGGTTTTTTTCCTCCCAGAGGGGCATGGCAGAGCTGTCAACACCTACATAGAAGACACACTTATGAGAAGAAAAAATATCATGTCATCATTAGAGCTAATATTGTGTCATCATTAGAGGGAACCTCAGACACATTAACAGAGGACTTTGCAAATCTGCCTTTGTGTTTTTTGTCCTTTTTGAAGGCTTAGGAAGTAAAGAGGTTTCAGATTAATGTGCATTAGTCATGCTACCCAAAGTCACACTTCAGGGTATACAAAATTAAGAAACTTTAACAACACATCAAAATATGTAAAGATTGAGGTTTTTTTTTTTTTTTTTTTCTTTTTTAAGGCATGGAATGTTACTTACAACTTACTGGGTTCCCCCTTCCTCTAGATTTTTGTTTTGTTACACAAATTGACTACTAAAAACAAATCGTGTCATAATTTCTACTCAAATACTTGTATTTAGAAAGTAACATTTTTTTTTTCTGAGTATACGTTAGGCACTTTCAAATGCTGTATTTTATGCAATTGTCATAGTATTTTTCCTTCAAGTTATCTCTTTAGAAATCCTATTTTGATTACTTCACTGAGAATTTCATGAAATGTATGTCTGATCATACCTTCCCCCAATTCCTCCAAGATCCACCTAAACCTCCCACCCATCCAACTTTGTGATATATATGTTTTTTTTTTTTTTTTTTTTTTAACCTATAGAGTTCAATTTGTGTTGTTCAAAGCTCCTGGGTATTGGCTATCCCCAGGAGCACTGTCAACCTATCAGGGGTAACACTCCTCTAGAAAATGGACTGTTCATTTCCTTTCAGCTACCCATTTCCAGTAGCTCCTAAGCTTGAGATGAGACTTTGTGTCTAATTTCTTATTCCAAGCTTTGTCTGAGGCCACGCATGCAGCTGTGCTGCTGTGTCTGGCAAACTGTTCTGTTGCTGTCACCCGTTGCCTCAGGCTCTTGCGTTGCTCCCATTCCTTCCCTGAATCATCCCTGAGCCTTGTGGGGGAGGGGCGTGATATGTGCATCCCACTTAGGGCTGAGCACCCCATAGTTTCTTATCCACTGTACTTTGATGGCTGTGAATCTCTGCGTTAATTCCCATCTACTGTGTGAAGAAGCACTTCTGAGGAGGCTTGAGAGAGGCGTTCATCGATGAGTACAGCGATGTCATTAGAAGTTGGTTTAATGCTATGTCCATTTAAAGGAATAATAACAGTAGAGTCTCCCCTGGGGCTTGTAACCTATCTAGCCACAAGTCCTTGTCTCCAGGAATGGTGTCAGTGATTGGTCCCATCTTTTGGAGCAGGTCTTAAGTCCACTCATAAAGTATTTGCTTCCTGCCATAACATCCATCTTGCTATCATGCCGGTGGGCATTTCTTGTCAGGCAGGTTGCTAGTTGGCTCTCAGGTGTCACAGTTGGCTAGGACTGATGCTTTAATGCACCTATACAGTATTTACTGATCAGATTGGTATGGTTAGCCTTTCTGCTTTCCATTGTCCCGTTTGCTTCATCAAACAATGTCAACTCTATCATGCACCTTGACTGTACTCCACCCCATACCTCCCCCTCCTCTTCCTTCTCCTGTTTCCTTTCTGCCGATTTTCTTCCTTCCTTCTGTGTCTGAGGTTGCAACCCTCCACTCTGCTCTCACTCTGCATTTAGGGTAGGCACTCCCTCATCAGGGCTGAGCACTCCAGAACAGACTCTGGACTCTCTCCTGCTCCGCACACTCAAGCTCTTCTTTATTTGTTATTGAAGCTCATGTTTCTTAAACTGCAGTCACCCACTTCATAGGCTTATGTCTCCCCAGTCTCCCCTGTTTATTCCCTGCAGATTCTTGAGGTCTCTGTGTGGTCGTCACCTGCTAGCTTCTTCCTTGTTAGGATTAACATTTGAGAATGAGACAGCCTACAGTACCTGGACGTTTCATGAGGTACAGTCACCTCTGGAGGCATGACTGTGGCCTGAAATGACTGTAGTCGAGGGTGAAGCTTAGGTCTTAGGTAGGGCTGCTGCTTGGGGCCATGTGTGTCATTTCTGTCTCCGTCACCGGTCTCTGGGACTCACTCAAGTGTTTGTTCGTTCACATCTTCTCAGCTCAACTTTATTATTATTATTTTGATTCTTGAAGATTATGACGTATTCTCTTTAGTAAAGAGCATGTGTAGAGGCTAAATGCCTTCAAATTCTCCAGCAGACATTGACCTCTGTTTCTTTCACTGATGACAAATTCCAGGATAATGGAGGCACCTGGGCTGAACTCTAGTCCCAGGCATTGATAGTACCTGTTGCCTTCTAGTGGCTACCCAGAAATCAGGTTGCTGTTGCAATGAAGTGTTTGCTCAACTTTGTACCCCTTGCTACACCTCCGATTAGGGCCACTGAAATAAGCTTCCTGCTAAGCTACAAGAAGAATCTGGTTCATCCTATTGAGGACTCACTGGGGTTGGTTTTCTGGTTTTGTTTCATGCCTGGCGGTTTTATATATTAGTGCTGCATGCAGGAGGGTAGAAAGTACTCCAATATGCACCGCTCAATTTCATCCACTTATTATGTGTGTGATTGTGAGTTTAGGGCACTATGTTGAGGAGGAGGGATGAGGTAGGACTGCAATAACATATACTCTCAAGGAGCCGAGTCTGGGAGACAGGCAACTGCATGGCAGTTCAGAAAGTAGAGCGCTCCAACGGGCAAGATCAAACAATCTCAAGCATGTGTCTGGATTATAATAATTATTAACAACACACCCAATTTATAAGAGAGAGAACAGGTCTGTAGAGCCTGGGAACTGTTACTTCAAAGTCATACACATGTCACACATGGGACTTGAGACTCTGGTTTCCCATAGCGTCAAGGCCATGCTTTATTCGTCTTCTTGGGGTGATGAGTCTCAACTGGGGACACCTGGGATTTCTCTACCTGTGGGATCAAGCGTGCTGCCCAGCTCTTACGCCACACACGTTTGGAATCTGATTGATGAACTGTCTCAGTTTTTTTATTTTTCTTCTCTACATGATGGGTAAGATGACTACCACGCTCTAGACTGCAAGCCTAGAGGATCCTCAAAGGCAAGACATACCCTTCTCTCATGGCATCCTCAGAGACACACCCTTATCTGATGTCATCCTCAACAAGCCATGGGGACTGAGCGCTCTGCCTAGGTATGTGTCCTCCTTTTGGGGTTGAGTGAGGGTACCACATCACAAATGGCCTCTGGTACAGAAGGGTTTTTCACACACACAGGAGGAGGCAGTGGTGTGTGTGTGTGTGTGTGTGTGTGTGTGTGTGTGAGAGAGAGAGAGAGAGAGAGAGAGAGAGAGAGAGAGAGAGAGAGAGAGAGAGAGAGAGAGCAGGGGCTATCTATAGCTGGCATCTTCATCTTACAACCCATAAGTGACCTGGGAACTCTTGTGGGGCAGAACTACCATGTGTAGTGTGGTTCCAGGAGACTCAGCAGAAGCCCGAGGCCATACTAACCTATTACCAGTGCTCCATTCCCCATCAGTCAAGTCCCAGGAATACCTGCAAACCAGGTCTACAAGTGACCCAGTGCTCCTGAAAGTCCTCTGGATTGATAGGCGGCTGTAACTCTTACCACTGAGTTCTAGCTGCAGCCTTATCTTCTGAGGCTCCTAGAGGAATCTATTCCGTCACGGCTCCACAAGATGTGAGCTAAATGAATATTTTAAAGAACTAACCAAACTGCAATAAAAAGGGCTGCTTTCCTTATTTGCAAGGAAATAAGATGCCAGCTTTTACTTGGCTCATCTGTGGAGAACTCCTCTGTGTTTTACTGTGCAAGGCCCTTGTTATACTTGGATTTTAAAATTCATACACATTCCAGTTTCAATTTGGGGAGTGTAACAGGTATGGGGCTCAACACTGGGGCCTCTGCGGGCAATTTCTTTTCTCCATTGTTTATTATTAATGAGATACTGCTATTTAGAGGCGGTACTGAAATGTCCCAGATTTAATTCAACTTTGACAAATAACACTGCAAGTCACAGCTGGAGTCTGAAAGCTCCTAAGTGGGCAAGACCCACATTGAAAATGTGTGGGCCCCTGGGAGAATTTGTTCTACATTAATTAACGTCATTGCTTAATAACAGAAATGAGCTCAGTCTTACGCGCAGAGCCAGTGTGGTTTGGCTCGTGGCTGCTTGATTCTCATAGCGCATTGATTCAGTAGGTTCTGGTTTTGTAGGGAAAAGTTTCAGGCTTCATCCTGTCACCTCATGCGTCCTTCCCTTCTTATCAGGGGGTGTGAGGATCTGACTGGACAAACCTGCTTCGGACTATCTGGTGAGGTTATAAGGATTTTTAAGGGTCCCAGGAAGTAAGGGGAATAAAGCAACTTGGAAAAGAAACAGAATCCTCTTCATCTTCGCCCATCCTTCCTCACCATAGCCCTCGCACATTCCAAGAGTGCAGTCTGTCAAGGAGCTATGTCCCAGCTCTCTCCTCTCATGGCTGAGTTTAGATCTGTAGATTGATAGTGGCTCTTCTGTCCTTCCCAGTCTCTTTCTGAACCCCCCCCCCCAACTTCCCTCCATATGCTTGGGGATCAATAACCCCACTCGTTGCTCCATTCCCAGCCTCCTCTCTTCTGTTTTCATCTTCAAGGTATTTTTCTATACAGTTCATGAAACCCCAAGGAAAGAGTCTGGTGGTATTCGCTGCTTAGACTCTCCTCCTGGCTTCTTACAAAAACAAACAAAAAACCAACCCTTCCCCAACCTCAATAACTGCTCTCCCCCAACCCAGCCAAACCCCAAAACTTCTTATCTGGCCTACAAGCTCCCCCAGATCTCCTCAGGTCTCATTTTCTTTTGGCATTGTGGCCATTCTGACATTCTTCCCACCTTGGAACACTGAGCTTGCTCTTTCTTTTCTGACTTCTGACCCCTGGAGACTCACCGGTCACTTCAAGGTCCAAGGTCATCCTTGACTCAAAGGAGCCTTTTAGTCACTGGCTGTGCCGTCACTTGGCCTTGTAATGCCTGTAAGAATATCATTTATCCTTTTCACACATCTCATTCCTCGCCATGAGTCTAGCCCTGTGTTGCCAGGGCCAACCACAGTACCTGGAATGTAGCAAGCCTACAGCGAATATGTGTTGAGTGGGAAACAAAACAGTAGGTTTCCCGCACTGTTGGTGGATGAATACATTCTATTCTATGGTAGCCCTTGATTCCTGGAGAGTCACAGATTCCTTAAAAAGGTAGATCAAAATCATTTCTGAGCGATTTCTATTTAGACTTTCTTTCTTTTTTAAAGCCAGAGAAGAGCTATGGTATAGCATCTTTGGAGTTTCCTGGCCCAGGTTCCCTGTAAGCTTTGAGAAATACTTCAAGCTTAGGCATGTCTAGTGAGAAGGAACCTTCTGGCTTTCAGACTGGCATGTGGCCATGTTAGCGGGGGCACCAGCCCACTGCTGTGGTGCCACCCCTGGACAGGTGGTCCTGAGTTGTATAAAAGAGCAAGCTGAGCAAACCACAGGGGGCAAGCCAGTAAGCAGTGCTCCTCAGTGGTTTTGGCTTCAGTTTTGGGGGAAAAAGCCCTTTCCTCCCCAGTTTTTGTTTTTGTTCTTGTTGTTGTCATTGAATTTTTTGTTTTCTGTTTTGTCAGAATGTTTGTGTTACAGTAATAGAAAGCAAAGCAGTGGAGAAGCTTATCTGCTACTCTGCACATTTGTTTCAACCTGTTTATATTATTAGTAATCTGATTTGACCAGTAAACTGATGAGCTGCTGTGCCACATGACCATTGGGAACATAAGGAAAGGCCAGGCTCTTGTTCCCTCATCTTGCCCATTTGGGTCACAAGAGGACTTTATCCAGTTTTGTGAGTGAAGTAGAGACAAGCTAATTCATACTGAAAGCAAATGAGTCATTTGTTCAAAGTAGAACCAAAAATTAAAAAAAATCTTTCCTTTTGCAGAATTTTCTCTGAAACTTATTTTTCCCTCAAAGCCTTCTCAAGTCCCCGTGTTTGAAGCTTCTGTCATGAAGGCATACTGGTTTGCTGTTTCTGATCAGTCATTCACACAGCGTTAACTTTAACATCTGTTCTTATTACTAGTGTAGAGGAAGGACGGTTTCCGAAAGGACGAAAGGGAAAATAACCATGAAGTCTTGCACCAGGGGTAAAGCTTCTATGCTTGTTAAATTCAAGGTAATACAGAATCACTTGCAAATCGATAAATGTCAGGCTGGTATCTTCCCTTTAGGATTTTATTGCTTGTTCTTTGAAAATCATCTTTATTGAAAGATCAGTGCTTAGTCTAGATTTATATTGTTTTCTTTTATTGATCTACAGTCACTGTTAGGTTCAAACAGACATTTATTTCAAATAGATCATGTACTTTTGTCTAGCTATATAGTGTAAGACAAAAGCTAGCAGTGTCACATAAGCTTACACTTAAGCAGTATTTCCGTAGACATCTAAGACGTGCCCCCTCAAGTCTATGATGTAGCTCTAGATGGGGCCCTAGATGATATGACGGATCTCAGGGCCAGGGAGATGGCTCCGTAAAGTGCTCACTGTGCAAGCATGAAGACCTGAGTTCGAATCCACTGCACCCATGTAAAGCTGGGCACAGCAGCACCCATCTGTAACCTCTGCTCCTGTGGTGAGATGGGAAACAGAGACAGAGGAATGGCTGGAAGCCAACAGCCAGCCTGGCATATGCAGTGCTAAATGAGAGACCCAGTCTCACAGAAGGTAGAAGGTGAAGACTGACCACAAAACATGTACTGAGGCATATGTAGGCCTGCAGGCACGCATGCATGCACACGCACGCGCGCGCGCGCACACACACACACACACACACACACACACACACACACACACACACACACAAACAAAAAAAAGAATCAATGAATCTCATGATTCCTACAGGGCGTTTTTGGGAGCATCGAAGACGTTTTTATTTTGTTGTGTGTTTTCAAGTGAACCACTACCCCAATCTGAAAGTCAGTCATCTACTGAAGCCTGGAAGTCACGCAACCCTTCAATTAAAATTTGTCCCACATCATTAGTGTTTCAGAATTCAAAGTTCAGAAACCAACTAACCAACCAATACCAGGCTGGGAAAGGTTCCACTCCAAGACCACAGGCCGTGTTTCTCTGTCTCCTAAGTCCCGCTCAGCACCCCCCAGGCACTCTAGCCTATGGTATGGATGTACAGACTAATATTGTATTTACCATCATAGTTCTTTCTCTAACTTCAAGAATAAGTGTCTCTGGGATGCAAAGCCCGTGTCAGTGCTCCAGGGAGAGCCGCTTCCTCTTCCATTTGTCTCCAACTCCAAAATGGCAGCCTGGTCACTCAAGCTGGAGGACCGTGGCTGGTCGGTTTTAGACACTCTCAGCTTCGTAGCTGACCACATGGGGCCTCGTTCATAGTGTGTGGTGATCTGAGTAAGAATGGCTCCCATTGGCTCATATATTTGAATGCTTTATCACCAGGGAGTGCAACTGTTTGAAAGAATTTCCAGGATTAGGAGTTGTGGCCTAGTTGGAGTGGGCGTGGCCTTGGTGGAGGAGGTGTGTCGCTGGGGATGTGCTTTGAGGCCTCAAAAGCCTTCAGCAGGCCCAGTGTCTGTTCTCTGCTGACCAGCCAGCCTGCAGACCAGGAGGTAGCTCTCAGTTACTTCTCCATGCCTGCCAGCCTGCTGCCTTGCTTTTTTCCACAGTGGTGAAGGAATAACCCTCGGCAACTGTAAGCAAGCCCACAACTAAATCTTTTCCTTTATAAGAGTTGCCTTGGTCATGATGCCTCTTTGCAGCAACAGAACAGTGACCAGGACATGATACCAATGGAAAACTTTGAAACGGTAAAATTCTAGACACGGAATGATGTCATAAGTTAGCAGTTACTTCTGTGATTTTGCCACTTCCCCCAAACAGGCTCTAAGTTTTCACCTAAATGATCCTACCCACCCATGACCTTGTTCTTCCTATTCCTGAAGAGTGTGCCAGTGACAGCCAAATTCACACACATGGAAAAATGTAGAGTTGACACTACGGGGGCTGTGGAGGTGCTGGGTCAAGATCACAGTGTCTGTGCTCACCCCTACACCCAGTTCTGCAGGTTCTGCCCTTCCTAGAAGGCCCCTTGCCTTTCCCAGAAACGTGCAGGGCATGTATCTTAAACAGTTGCCCCAAGCCCTCCATGGGGCAAGTGTGCAAAAACACTCAGAGCTGCTGCAGACATGGACACTGTGCCAGCTCTTCAAAGGGCCTCTCAAGGCACTGTGATGCTGAGATAAAAGAGCCCATAGGCAAAAGCAGCCAGTACTTGGCAACCAGGAGATTGAATTCTTGTCATCCTCCCCTGAAGGGAAGGAGTGCCACACTAGACTCTGTGTAGATGATATGACAGTCTTGTGGACACTTGACATTGGGTTCCTTGGCAGGGAGTAGGTGGCCTCATCAGCGTTTGTGCTGTCAGGAACATGACCTTTAACTGGAGTGGCATCTTTAGTAATCCACTCAGGCTCCAAAACCTGGAATAGCTTCATGGCTTTTCTTTTATTCCTCAGTGGTTTGCTCTCCTCTCCCTCACCCTCCACTTTTTGGAGACTCAGAATCAGGTGTAGCCTTGCTTCCCCCTGATTTCTCTTACCCGTTGCTCTCTGTGGCTCTAGGAACTCAGCAGTGAGTTTGGGAAATCTGGGCTCTCCCCAGCTTCCCTGTGTGGTCCTAATCAGAGAAACCCTTCTACTTAGGAAACATTTCACTCTGCTCTTTTGGTCAAGAACAAGGCCCCTTGCAGAAGCTGTGTATGAGAGGATTCGCCAGTAGCCCCCACCTTAGCTGAACAGCAGAGCCTCACCTAGCTGGACTCTACTATAGGAATCCAGTCACTTTGCATGCCCAGGCTAGCTGCTTACCCTTTATTAATTGCATAGAAAACGATGCTCCTGAGGAAAGATCAGAACTGTAGATAGTGGGAGCCTCATGGAGAGATCCTTGGCTTGGGTTTATTTTCATTTGTGGAACTTGAACAATTGCTGGCTTGTCTTTGCATTGCATGGGTTCATTACACAGGCAAGCTCTGACAGCCGAGAGGACATATTTAAATGCATATGAGTATTAAGTGAAGCGGGCGGAACACGTCAGTAATATATTAGTGAGGGTTCTTTATAGGAACAGAACCAATAGAATAAGTACATAATTAGATAGGACATTCAAGGCCTGGGATGCAAGTTGTCTAGAATGTACAAAGCCCTTGGTTGAATCTCCAACACTGAATAAACTGAGCGTGGCATCATGTGCCTGTAATCTCAGCACCCAGGAACTTGGGGCAGCAGGAACAGAAGCTTAAGGCTATCATCAATTATGTAACACTTGAGAGCAGCCTAGACTACACGAGACCCTTTCTTATTAATTAATTAATTAGTCATTCACTGTATTGGCCTACACAGTAGCAGACTGGGCAGTTCAACAGGAGCTTTTTTTTTTCCCCCACCCTGGAAAGGTAGAGAGTCTGGTAGCTGCTTACTTCAAGGATCTGAACGCTTCAGAGCAAGGGGGAACCAATGCTTTTGTCCCGTTTAGGTCAGGAAGCTTGGAAGCTCCTGGAGTGTTGTTGCTGGCTCTTTGTTGAGAGGCAGCAGCAGTGGACTGAGGGGTGCTCAGGAAGGGTGGGTGGACCTTCTGCCATACAGATGACTTTGTTTTCCATGTTTCTTTTTTCCATGTAGGCTTCCAGCCCACTGGATGACGCCACGCACATCTCCCACGTCCAGAAGTGTGCTCTGCTAATCTCCTAGGTGTCTCTCGATCGGGTAAGGTTGAAAATTAAGACTAATCGCCATAGTGAATCATTTAAGAAATTCTATGTTCTACCTATTGAATGATCACTACATCTGATTAAAGCAGAATAGTGCTCCTGCTCCGCTCCCCCCCCCCCCCCCCCCCCATCCCCTGTGCCAGGTCCTAACTTCCGGAAGCTATGGCTTTCTTAGAGAAACACTGCCATGGAAACGAAGGTCTCTAATGAGCTGACCTTAAATAAGAAAGCTTCCCTTGATTGTGTAAATGGGCTAAATGCAGGCGTGGTGAAAGAGAGGCAGTAAAGCCCCCAGGGAGATGGTAGCACAAGAAGAGACCTTTTTGCTGTGGACCATGAACCAGGGAACACAGATTACCTCTACAAACTAGACGAGGGGAAGAATCAAATTTCTTGGTCCATCTCGTCCGGACAAGAATGTACTTTACCAGTAGTTTAACCTCAGTCCTGCAAGACTGTCCAGGATCTCTGATGGACAGGACTACAAGGTGATGGCAGATGGCCTGCATTCAATCATTAAGTTTGTGGAAATGTGTTCCGTCAGTAATAAAAGCTATTGCATTCTCCCCTCAGCTGTGGAGAAGACATTTTCTGACCACTCATTCTAGGGACGCATTTCCCATCCTACCTCATGTCAGTGCCGGGGATCGATCTGACGGAATGTGTTCCTGCTATAAACAGAGTGTGTGTCCGGCATTTATGGCCAGCTGGGCGTCATCAGTCAGTCACTGCCCTGTGAGTAACTATTGACTTCTTCAATGCTTCAGACAGCTCTGGACACCACGTCTGCTTTGGGAGCTCCGTTTCCTTTGTCCTCCCCTCATTTTCCCATTTCATAAATTATTTGTGCTTGTCTCTCCCCAGGACACTGTTTGAAATGTTACTGTGTAATAGTTTATCTCCTCTAGACTCGGTGACTTCGGAGATGCTCATTCCTTTTCCTGCCCATCATTCTGAGTTTTAGTTGTATAGTGTGTTGTTTTAAAAGTTTTTCCCCCAAGTTTGTGATCCTATCAGCAACGGAGGAGTGTTCCCCTTGCTCTCCATCCTCACCAGCATGTGCTGTCACTTGCGTTTTTGATCTTAACCATTCTGACGGGTGTACGATGGAATCTCAGAGACATTTTGATTTGATTTCCCTGATGGCTAAGGATGCTGAACAGTTCTTTATAAGTGTTTCTTGGCCATTTGAGATTCTCCTGTTTGGATTAGTTTGTTGATGTCTAGTTCTTGAGTTCTTTATATATATTTTGGATTAGTGCTCCATCAGATGTAGGTTTGGTGAAGACCTTTTCCCAGTCTGTAGGCTGCTGTTTTTCCCTTTTGACAGTGCCCTTTGCCTTACAGAAGCTTTTCAGTTTTATGAGGTCTCATTTATATTTATTTATTTATAACTTTTTTTGATTCTTTATGAATTTCACACCATGTGCTCCAATTCCTTTCATCTCCCCATTCCTTTGTATCTGCCCTCAGCCCTTGCAACCTACCCCCAAAAGAAAATAAAAATGAATAAACAGACAAAAACATCTCGTCATGGAAGCTGTAGTGTGTCCCACAGTCTGAGGTCCTATTTATCCCATTTATTAATTGCAGATCTTAGTGCCTGTGTAATTGGTGTTCTGTTTAGGAAGTTGTCTTTTATGCCAATGAGTTCAAGGCTATCCCCACTTTCTCCTCTATCAGGTTTAGTATATCTGGTTTTATGTTGAGGTCTTTGATCAACTTGGACTTGAGTTTTGTTCAAGGTGATAGATATGGCTCTATTTGATGGATCTATTTGAAGTCCTACTCCAAACACAATAGATCTGAGGTCTGTATTGCAAACAAACAAACAAACAAATAAGCAAACAACTCCAAACCCCACCTATGTCAATAACTGTAAATCAAAATAAAGTAGAAAATTATTCAAACAAACAAAAAAAATGTGTTTTAGTTTTAGTTTTTATGTAATCTGGATCCATTTGCCTCTGTGCTTCTACGTAGACCAAGGGGAGTATTTTTCTAGCCTTCTGGAAGTTTCCTTAATTTCTTTACTTGCTCAGCAAAACATCATTAGTACCACCCCCTGTGTGTATTTAGAGTGTGATCTGTGACAATGTTTCTTAATTTTGCTTTGGCTTAAGAGAAATACGTGGTCCCCAGGAGTCAGTCTTGGGCTCCTCTCAGCTCTGTTGATGTTAATTGTTCCTTTTCATCCTGCTAAATTGCCTCTGGTACCCCCAGAAGACGTCAGTGACCTCTCTGTTGTTCTAGATGTGAAAGGCCTTGTGCTCCTTGGGTCCTTTATTAGAAACATTGTGGCAAGCACTGTCAAGATTCTGAATGTGAAACCAGTCTCTTCCCTGATGCTTGGAAGCCAGTGAGCAATATATCTGTATGTAGTGGCTGGGTGACTGTGGCTGAATTACAGCCAAGAAATTTGAGTGGACGCGGTGGCCACACTTTTCAGACCTGAGCACAACACCCCTCACATGCTGTTTTTTGTTAATTTCCCCTTCTTGTCCTTGGATCACCCAGGAAGCCATATACTACAGATGCAGTGACTGGACTGTGTAAAGGATGCTGATTTGCCCTGCTGACCTGCCCACCAGAGCCAGACAGCCATGGGATGTTTGAGCCCTGATCCACTCTTAGTATATTTAATGCGGAGCATTTGATTTAGCTTAGGTGGCCCTGTAATGTTTCTCAAGTTTTAAATTTAATTTAATGTTTATTAAGGAAGTAAAAACAAAACTAGCTCACCAAAGCCATGGCTTTATAAACATTATTACTTAGGGATAGAGTCAATATTTAGGTGGAAAAAAAAATAACAGCGTCGGGGAGCAATAGCAAGATATTAGTAGTGACACAGAGAACCAAAACTGATGGTCAGGCAGCCATGTAGAGGACACATGGGACACATGGCCTGTCATGACTGCCTGCACCTGACTTTGGGCAGGGTGTGTGTGTGTGTGTGTGTGTGTGTGTGTGTGTGTGTGTGTGCTCATAGCAGATTAGTTTTAGTTTTGTGACCATTAGCTAATATATTTGGGTACTCTCAGGGGCTCATGTCCTGCTCTGACTTGACGTTTATTCTCTTGTGACTTTGATTTACCAATAAATATTGCCAAGGGAGCGAGTGATGCCTTCCTTCTTTTCCTTCAGAGTTTGCAGCAGCAAGTGGAGCTTCCTGAGCTGCTGGTTTGGCTTATCTTGTGTGTGTGTGTGTGTGTGTGTGTGTGTGTGTGTGTGTGTGTGTGTGTTTTCTATTCTCTCCCTAGTTGGGCACCAGCTTCGAGTGACCCTCGGCAGTGTCCCTGTCACGGAGACATGCTTCGTCATGTTATTCTTCCTTTTGTCACTAACCACGCAGTACCTAGGGGATTTCTGTATGTCCCTCAAGTTGTCTGCCTCCTTGGGCGTGTTCACTATTGTTTGGTGTGCGTTTCTATTTGCAGTCGTGTAAATGGTGTGTGGCCATAGATGCTACTGTGTGTCTTACTTTCCCCCCAGTGCTGGGTCCCCTCCCTCCGCTCTCATCTGCTACTGAGTGCACATCTAACTTCCTGTTTCCGCAGCACAATGACCCATAGCTTTCCTCCCTCTTTTTCTTACCCATCTCCTGAAGTAGTAGACTTTGCAAAGTTGTTCTCTTCTGTGAGGCAGGATGCTCCAGATCCCGCCTCTGTCTGTGTGTGAAGGAGGAGAACCAGAGGGCCACCAAGCCAGCAGTACCACCATGCCATGGTGGCTTAGATCTGTAGAGTGGGGAAAACGACATGGAGCGCTGTGCTGAGGGTTTCAAAGCCCCAGAGTTGATTAAAAAGCGTTTGATCTGAGTTTCAAAGAAAGAAAGTGTGTGAATGTTTTGCCTGCACGTATGTCTATGTGCTACATGCGTGCCTGGTGACCTCGGAGGTCAGAAGAGGGCATTGGAGTCCCTAGAACTGTACTTATGGGTGGTTGTGAGTGGCCGTGTGGGTGACGGGAATTGGGCTCCTGTCCCCTGTAGAAGAGGGGGACTTCAGCACACTGAGCGTCATGTTAAACTATTTATTTTGAAGTGGCACAAATGGAAGCATGCACATTCACACACGACACATTTCAGTCCTCGGATGACGGTTCAAAGCTGTAAGTGAGCAGACAGCGAGAGACTGGGTGGTATAAGCCAATCGCGAAGAGTGCGCACTGAGGTCAAAGGGAAGATACACAATCCAGCTCACTCTGGCCAATGCTTGCTAGGTAGGAGTGCAGGCCCAAGGGGCCAAAACGCTTCTGATTTTCTTCTTTTCATGGGGAACTCTCTGCCAGGCAAGCCAAACACATTCGTGAAATGCATGTCTCCCCCAGGGAGAGGCCATCTTTGTGCTGTGAACCGGGTGGGGGTGGGGGGAGGAATTTCTACTTTTGCACTGAGTAAGGATCTTTAGGGACATGGTTTTCTCACCTACTTAACTTGTGTGTGCTCAGGAGACCGAAGGATTCCGTGCAAAGAGACTTCCCACATCAGCGCCCAGTGTCCTCATCAGTGTGAAAGCGAAGGTTTCCTGTGGTCTGGAGGCCATGTGTGGTTGCCACAGCTGTGTGCTCAGAAGCCAGGGCTCCCCTCGGCCTCTGCACGGGTCAGACCGGGCGCAGTACCCACGAACACCACTAGGGGGCGCCCGCGCGGGAGTCTGGCCACTTCTCTGTACTCAGGATGTCTTGTGGTCCAGCTGGAGACATGAATTACAACAGATGTGGGACTGTCTGCTGAGTGCAAGTCTTAACCCCCATCTGCCCCAGACTCCAAGGAACAGAGCTTCAAGGAGTCTCTCCTGTCCCTGTGGTTAGGCGTGTCCTGAGGTGTCCTCAAGTGTTCTGGGTGGTGAGAGGCTGGCTTTGGTAGTCAGGTGTTCCCTAAATCTGTGTGCAAAAGTCATGCCTCAGGGGCAGCCAGTAATGAGGTGAGGATTTCAAAATGTCCCTGCGTGTGTCTCTTGGTGACAAAAAGTGTGTTCCTTCAGGCATGCCGATTGGTTAAGTAGCCATCTCTGATTGGTTGATGCTAATTGCCTGCGGTGCTCAATTAGAAAATTAAGGTGTGATGGGTGTGTAGTGCCAGTCATGGACCTGGAGCAGTGGAGACACATTTGCCGTGATTTTGCCACCTTGTTTATTATTTTCTAAATTACAAGTGAAAGTCAATGCTCAAAGCCTGGGGTGGTGGTTAACATGATTTAAAGATGAAAGAACTGTTAGAAGAAGCCCGAAGCCTGCAATGTTCTTTGAACCCCAAAATGTATCATTTGGAGACAAATTGTTACCTAGCAACTTCTAAAAAATTAAAAGTCTGCATTTTTTTCTTTTCTTTTTCTTTTTTTTTTACAATTTGCTTCTCTAAGCTCAACAATCAAAGTGTGTGAGGGTTATCCGTATGTGTGTGTGTGTGTGTGTGTGTGTGTGTGTGTGTGTGTGTGTGTTGGTAATTATGGGCACTGATTGAAGCTCTCTATAAAGTCAATTTACTTGCCTTACTTTGCTGAGCTGTGTGTCAGATCTTTGGATAGAAGACCATGAGGGAGGGGACAGAAATGAAATAGTGACGGAACTTAAAGTAGAAATGACAAGGCTTGTGGCAGCCTTTGAGATGCTGCTACGCAGGCTGGGGTGGACTTCCTGTGGTGGGGAAGCTGCTCCTGAGTCGTCCATGGTGATCTTCCCCCATACTTCCGTAAAGAAGCCCAGTGACTCCATTAGTTCACTAAGCTAGACTCAGGCGGAGCCGTGCTTTGGTCTGCTGTTGGTACCCTACCTGGGGTAAGCAGGCGTTTGTTCACATCTCCTCAGGAAAAGCCGCACAACAATACTGGGAACTCTCAGCTAACAGTACCATAACCTATACCCTGTGCAAAGCTCAGCGGTCACGTGCACTTTTTCTCCAAGACCCTTAGGATCATCAGACAGCAGCAGCTCAGCACGCTGCCATTTTGACAGTGAAATCTCACCCCAAAATGCAGCATGCAAAAACCTCTGGCATTAAGTAACCCTGTCTAGGATACTTGTTTGCTGTAGGAGGGCTGGAGCAGGGAGGCAGACATTGCCTTGCTCAACCTTAACTTGGAAAATGAGGTGGGTTGGCCGCTCAAAGCTTTTGCTACCCATAAATCACCGGGAGAGCAGCCTATGCACAGGGATTTATTAAGAAAGTGAATTTGCAAATACAGGCCCTGTAGGTGACAAGTGTTGATTGTGACTATGGCTTGAGGGCAGGAACAAGGACTGCAATGACTCTGGGAGAGAGAGGCTAGTGCGACCACTGGATTAAGAGCCTGGGGCTGATCTTCAGAGGTCTGGAGACCCACAGCCTACTGTGCTCCTCCCTTCCCCTGACGTCATTGGCTACCTGCCCACTAGGACAAAGGGAACAGAAACCACCAATACAGTTTAGATGGCCATGAGTATGACGGTCAAGACTTCTGAGAGTCAGATTCAGAGAGGCAGCTTATTTTATTGTTTCAGGGGCAAAGGATTAAGATTTCTTAGCGTTACAGGCGGGAAGGATTGGTTACTAATAATACAGTACCTAGTTATCATACGGGCAGGGGAAAGGGGTAGAGCTTCTGTGCTAAGTCATGTAGAGCTTACAGGAGGCTCTGTGTGGGGTCATCCTCCAAGCAAGGTCAGGCATCTGTGCCTAGAGATGCTCTCTAGGTAAGGTCAGGCAGAGAAGAGGAAGCCTCACTAAGAAAAGGAGTCCTCTGTTTTGCGCCCGAGTTTGGAGAGCTGTCTGGACATGGGGGACTACAACCTTAATAGCAGGATCTTCCAACACTGGTGTGATCACAGACGGTCGAGCCACTTCTACTCTGAGCCTTTTGCCCTCACGGTGAGCAAAGGGGCAGGGCTTAAACTACAGCTAATGTTCTGCGCCTTCACTTCTGTGTGTGCTGGCCTCAGGCTTTCCTTCTACCACAGAAACCAAGCAAGCGAGCGGGGTGTCCACCTGCTGATCCGAGGTAGAAATAATTGCCTTTCTCTGTGTTAACAGCATGACACTGTTTGCTCTCCAGGCGAAACCTAGAGCCTGCATGCAAGAAAAATGCTTTTTTAAAAATGTTTTGACTTGCAGAGAAACGTCTTTAATTAAAATTGTGCAAAGGGCCATATGACAAGCAGTAAAAACTTGGGACTTTGGAGCTGGCAAGCCTTTCCCTAAGAGGAAGAGGAAGAGAGAGAGGAAGAGGAGAAGGGGGAGGGAGGAATTTAGACATGGTTCCGGGTCAGACGTGAATAGCACTGAGAACAGGGTGCTCTCACTGAACAGGTGAAGTGGCAAGAAGAACCAGGAGGAACGTTTTTGAGGGACATGAGGCCAGTGTGGAACTTTGCTGCCACACCTGATGGGAAAATTGGGACGATCGTGTGTGTGTGTGTGTGTGTGTGTGTGTGTGTGTGTGTGTGTGTATGCGCGCACGCGTGTGTGCGTTGATGAGCATGTAGAGGCCACAGGGCAACCCTGGGTAGTGGTCCTCACCTTCTGCCTTGTTTGAGACAGGGCTTTTACAGGGTCTTTTGAGAGCGCCTGTTTGAGACAAGGTTTGTTGCTTGCTGCTATGTAGGCTAGCTGGCCTGAGAGCTTGTCCCTACCTCTCATCTCCTCATGGAGGCCCTGGGATGACAGACACATGCTGCTGTGCCTGCTTTGCATGGGCTGAAGACATGGGCAGCAAGATGACACCCACTGAGCGTCTCCCCAGCTTTTAGCTAAAAAATTTTAAATTATAACAGGAAATGGCCCATTACATTATGTGTTAGGCTACGTCAACTAATTAAATAAGATACTATGCTGTGGGCCCTCCCTGGTTTTTCTTCTTATCCTAACAAGAGAAGGCACCAAAGTGTAGAGAGAAAGGTGACCTTTCCAGGTAGGCAGGTTAGAGATGCTGATGGACACCCTGAAATTCACATTTTCTATCGTGTTTCTAATGAGCTTGACCTGGCTCCCCACAGGAATGGGAAAGGAATGCATCATGTGTTAGAATGCTTTGTTTTTCCCCTCTCCAGTCAGAACCCAATTTGTCACTGCCAGATAAGAAGTGAAAAGGTCATCTTCTCACTTTGAGATTTCTGAATCATTTAATAGCTAATTTGTACTACTAATTACTACCTTTCTCTTCTGTAATTATTTTGAATTATTGTCCTCCCGCTACTATTAATGGACAGGCAGAGAAGACAATAAAACAGGGCCCTAAGCATCAATTGGTTAGTGTGGCAAACTGAGCCACTTGGACGTGGCAGACAAAAATTTGTTTCGCTCAGTGTTTCTGGGTCTTTGACAAAACCCCCAGCATCTGATGGTTATTTGCAATTCACTGATATTTGGTGCAGTGACCTCCTTTTTGGCAAAGTACCAGGGATAAGCTAACTTGCAGCTTCTGTTCTTCTACCTGCTCCTTGGTCCTCTGATAGCCAAGACATATCTGTAAGGCACAGGCTCACTACCCACAGCCCTTTGCGAGTCTGCTCCCCAGTCCTGTGACCGGAAGCTATAGAGGAAATTGTGGTCAAGCTCTGAGACTCTATTACAATGACATTGTGAGAAGGTTTTCAATGTTGCAATTTCGGGATGGAGAGTCTGTGACCGTAGGCAGGATACTTGCTAAGCAAAGCTGATGAGGTCTTGCAAGTTGACCTCACACAATTGGTCATGATGGTGGGATGTGACATCCCAGCTGAGGGCTTGCTGTCCTGTATTTCTCTCCCAATAGACAGACTCTGTTCCTTCCTTTAAACAGAGAGGGTTTATTGTTGTTGTTGTTGTTATTGCTTTGGTTTGGCTCCTAGGCGTACCATAAAAAGTGGTGCTGGACAGACAGCTCAGTGGTTAGTAGGAGCACTTGCTGCTCTTGCGGAGGACTAGAACTCAGGTCCCAGCACTAATATGGGCAGCTCACCAATATCTGTAGCTCCAGCTTCAGGGCATCTGATACCTTCTTCTGGCCTCAGGTACTTACACACACACACACACACACACACACACACACACACACACACACACACTAAGACAAGTGCCCTATTTATGATCAGTTATCCCCGCGAAGCTTGGGACTGTAAATCATCTTTGTTTAACACCTTGACAGGGCATCTAGCTATGGCACATAGCTCTCATGGGGTCCCTGAAAGAGGGAAACTTAAAAAAAAATACATTTATTGATATATATATATATATTTACATTGTGTGCATGTATGTGTTTGTACCTAGGTATAGGTGTGGGCACATGCCTTGCAGTGCATGCGGAGGTCAGAGGACAACTTGTGAAAGTCAGCTCTCTTTATCTACCAATAGTGTTTCTGGGATCAAACGCTGGTTATCAGGTTTGGCAGCAAGCACCTTTGCTAGCTGAGCCATCTCCGAGGTACGGGGGCGGGGAGCAGTGTTTGAAATCTAAATCTCCCTGCCCTGCAATCTACCTTTATCATAACACTTGATAGGACTTCTTAGCATCTTTTGTTTGTACATTTTTCATATTATACAAATGTAATAGTTTTATTGAAGTGGACCGAGTTGGCTCATACTGGGTATGAAAGAGATCTTTGATGGCTCTGCCAGGTAGATGTTTAGAAGTGACGTCATCCTTTCACAGGATCTCTGGTGCCCCATATTTGGCCATGTCCCTTTGTTGGGGAGGCCCAATGGCACTCGGAGGAAGGATAGCAGACTACCAAGAAGAGACTTGATACCCTAGCACCATATTCAGGGGGAGGAGGTCCCCCCTTGGTCACAGTCATAGGGAAGGGGGATTGGGGTGAAAGTGGGAGGGAGGGAGGAATGGGAGGATGTATGGGATGGGATAGAAAATGAGATGTAATATGAATTATTTTATCTTTCAATAAAAATGTGTTAATAAATAAATAAATAAATAAATAAATACTTGATCAAGGAAAAAAAAAGAAGTGACGTCATCTGGGCATGGCCGTTTGCTGAACCATGGAAGTAGTCTGGCTGAAGGATTACTGTGATAGTCTCCTTTCCTTCTGGGTCAGGAGTGACAGCATCAGAGAGCACATTGTCTCTCATTGTTCACCACCGTTATTCATCACCATCTGTCAGCTGCCGCAGAGGCCTTGTGACACTGTGAGTAAGTACAGGGCTTGAAGTAATAAACGGAATAGCTGCTATTCATGAAGCCGTTGCCTCCAAGCTGTTGCCGGGTCAGTTACTCACATTCGCTGTCACGATCCACTCCTCTGATGGAGATGGCAGGATGGTCCCTTCCTGTCATAAGGCGGTTAGTCAAACCTTCAGTGGCAGTCAGGAAGGATGTGGTGGCTGTTCCTGGATTGGTATTCAAAGTGGTTGTTGTTGTTTGTGTGGGCTTTGTTTTTTGTTTTTATCCTCAAGAGCTGCAATTCCTCACTAATTTACTGCTGTTTCCTGAGAGTTCCTTCCAGAAAGTTCTTTCTTTGGGTCACAGGTAAATGAAAGCTTACATTATAAAGAGTGAAAAGAAGGCTGTGTGGCTTAGGAAAGCCACAACACGTTGAGGAAACCGTCTCCGTGGTGAAGGAGACTGGGCGACGTCCTCACAGAGAATGTGGGAAGCCCACTGCTCTGTGTGCTGTGGACTCGGAACCATGTGCAGCACTTGATGTGGGCAGGGAGGCCTTTCTCCTGGTCCCGAGTTATAGTGACCACCTCTTTGCCTCTTCTCCTTGCACACATCAGTGTTTCATGTGAAGTCAAGTTTCCTCTGCCAGAATCCAGAGGAACGACAGCGGCCTCCCTCTGCAGCATCCTCCATCTGCAGTTACAGATGTCTGTGTGGAAGTTCAGACCTAGAGGCTACTCTTAGGTTTTGGCACCCCCCCCCACCCCCAAATCCCAGCACTGTTAAACTTTCCAGATCTGTAGGATAGGTCTGAAGAGGCAGGAAAAAATCCAGTTTTGTATTGGGTCCAACCCGAATCCAACCCTCTTACTTTATACCAGGGGAAATGGAAGCCCCAGGCCCTTGAGTACGTTCCACAGGGAGGTCTTCTAGCTCCTGCCTGCGTCCTTTCTAGTGTCTCAAAGTTAATGAAACCCAGATAAGAGCTCCCAGGGAGAGCAGGATCTGTTCAGGTCTTAGTGATATTGCCCTGGTCTGTCTAAGAGCTAATGCTTTCTAGTTAGAGCCAGGGGGAGGGGAGGCCCTTAATTCCTTCCCCTTGTATTTCAGGAGGCATAGACAGATGGTGCGTGCTTCTCTCTCCAGAGCCAAGCCCAACGTTAAAGATCATGGATAAACAAGGATTTGAAAGGCCCCATTGCTGGCTTACTCTCTGTCTCCTTCCCCTCTCTCTCTCTCCCTCCCTCTCTCCTTCTCCCTTCCTGCCTCCCCCCTCCTCCTGTGTGTGTGTGTGTGTAGTTACTTGTCTCATTGCTGTGATAAAATACCTGACAAAAAGCAACTTCAGGAGAGAAATTCCCTTTCAGAGATGCCCAGATATTGTTTTTCAAGGGGATTCTCCATGCTGTCAGGTTGAAGGTCAATTCAAGCTGTCACGTTGTGTGCCCAAATGTGCATGCACATGCATGTGCGTGTATGTGGAGGCCGGAGATCAGAGTCACATGTCTTCCTCAGTTGCTTTACATCTATTTTTTTTTTTTTTTTTTGAGACAGTCTCTCTCTGTTTTGGAACCTAGAGCTCACCAAGGCAGTCAGACCATCTGAGGAAGCCCTAAAGACTCCCCTTTCGCTGCCTCCGCAGGCCTGGGACACAAGTGTGCTCAGCCACATCTGGCTTTTCACTGGGGACACAGGTGTGTGTGCTCTGCCACGTCTGGCTTTTTATGGAGGGGACACAGGTGTGTTCCACCACATCTGGCTTTTCATGGGTGCTGGAGATGAAATTTGGCTCCTTGTGTGTGTGTGGCGAGCACTTTGCTGGCAGAACCATCTCTCAGCCACTTCAATTTTTAAAATTTAATTTATTGCCATCTGGTCAGTGGCCTTCTAACCAGCCCATCAGCTATTTCACCCAGGAAAATGAGCACTTTTTGAAAAAAAAAAAAGAAAGACAGAAAAAAAATCACCTTGGAATTATATGCTTTGAGTGCAGATGCTTTTTAGGAAGGATGATATTCATTGGGTAATGATATACATTTGACGATCAGGTTTTACACTATTAATGAGCCGGGTCAGGAGGGCTGTTTTCACAAAGGCTATTTTAAAATTAGTTTTGAATGTGATATGCATATTTTGTAGATAAAGGAGTTTTATTTTGATAAAAAATTGAAATATGAAAGGACTCAAAGAAACACAGATAACCTCAAGGCCCTGGGTGTGGGATAACTGTAACTGTAGGTGACAGAAAGGTAAATGAGTTTGAAATAAAAATACTGATTTTTTTTTTTTCTACCTGCTTAAAGAGAGCAGGGACCCAGATGCTCCACAGAGCAGTATGAACCAAAGAGTTCAGTTGTAACAGATTTTTAGAAATGGGATTTAAAATTGGATTTCATATATTAAAACTTAAGAGCCTTCGTTAAAGAGCAGTTCTAACTTCAATTACTTAGGCCTTGATGGTCCGCAGTGGCAAATACCGGATGGCCGTTTCCACAGACATCATATATTTCCTCTACTTGCCTAGATGTGTCACTGGAGAATCTTCTTCCTTTACTTGAAAATCTTGTTTGGTACACGGAGTCTCCCAGGGTCCCTAAAGCCTGGTTTTCTTGGTCACTGAGCCTGGCATTTCCTGTAAATGGGTTGAGACAAAGACACATCCCTCCTGCCTGGCCTCGAAGAGACGTGGTGCTTCTGGGTATTGGTGTTTCCAATTAAACAGAGGAGTGTTTGCTTCTCTGAGCTTCTTTCTTCCAGGAACATGTGTGCTGTGAGACATTGTTGTGTGTCTCCTGTTGGTCTGGTTTCTTTAGTAAGATCGTAAGCTTTTATAAAAAATTCTGGGCAAATAGTTTTAGGGTTTTTTTTTCTGGTTACAAAATAAAAATGTCTCTGTAAATAATTTAGGGACTATAGAAATGTATATACTAAAAGGGTAAACCTGGGCTGTGTGTAGCTAATGTGCTTAGCAACCGACAAACAAAACAGCTAGGGGTGCCCTAGGCTCGCTCTCCTGCTTGTGTGGTGTTTGGATGTGTGGCCATTCAAGAGTGTGGATCATGGTGCCATTCAACATATGCAGCTTACAAACATGCTTTTTAAAACTTAGCAATGTCTTGTGAACCTATTTTGTTAACATCACAGTTCCTTAATAGCTATGTTATATTTCCTTGTTTAGGTTTTTCATATTTATTAAATCAATATCTTATCAGTGGGTATTTGGATTATTTATACTTTTGTGTGTGTGTATGTTGTGTGTGTATATGTGTGTATGTGTGTGTGTATTGTGTGTATATATGTGTGTGTATTGTGTGTGTATGTGTGTGGTGTGTGTGTGTGTGTATTGTGTGTGTAAGTGTGTGTGTCTGTGTGTAAGGGGTATGCATGCCTGTGGATGCACATGCAGTTGAGCATGATCATGGAGGTCAGAGGACAATCTCAGATGCTGCTCCTCAGGCTTTGTCTGCCATGAGGCAGTGTCTCTCACAGGCTAGGCTGGCTACTGAGCCCCAGGCATCTGCTCTCCTGGCCTCCCCAGTGCAGGATTACAAGTCTCTTCTACCAAGCCCTCCTCTCATTTTAACATGATGTCGGGGATTGAACCCAGGGCCTCTTGCTTGCAAGAGAAACCCTTTCCTGACTGAGCTATCTCCCTGGCCCCTATTTCCATTTTCCTTAATGATCAGAATTACGTCTGCAACACATCCTTTCTCTCACCATCTTTCCACACTCTCTGAAAGCAGCCTCTTAAAAGGGTGATGCCTGAGAGCGAATGTGCAGTCTGTAAGGCTTCTAAAGCGCCCTCTGCCCCCCCACCTCTCCACCCCTTCCCCCCTCCCCCACTTGCCAGCCTCTCCCCAGCTTTACAGTCTTTCTGGAGAGGCATGGGGACTCACTGTGTTAATTTGCATTTCCTAGTTTAGATTTTTATTGCACTTATCCTCATTCCTTACTGGAAGTCCCACTGTGTGCATGCTGAGAGTTCTCCCGGTCTTATTTATTGCTTGTCTCCTTTTCCTTAGGTTAGGCGAGAGTTGGATGCAAAGGAACGTAAACAGCTGTTGAGTGCTGAGCAAGCTAGCTCTCCTGCAGTCTGCTCGGTTTATGAGGGTTTTTGCCTTTGTTATTTATTTTGATGAACTTTTTGTAACTAATGATCTTAGTGCTTTGTCATGTAGAGTGTACATGTTTTTTACCAGTTTGTTTTTTTTTATGTTTTATCTTTGAGGATTTTTTGTTTTTGCATATAGAAATACTTATTTTTTTTTTTTTTAAATACAAGGTTAATAGCATTAACATTTTCTTCAGTTTTATCTTTCTTGATTAGCTTTAAAAAGAAATTTCTCTTTTAGGAGTGATAAAACTGTAATCTCAATTTTTTTCTGATGACTTGTAATGGTTTATTTGTAAAACATTAAATTATTCATCTCTACTAATGTTTGAGAGAGAGAGAGAGAGAGAGAGAGAGACAGAGAGAGAGAGCGAGCGAGAGAGAGAGAAGAGTGTGTTTAAATCCCAAATGATCTGCAAATTGTTTTAACTTCTCCTTTCCCCTTGTTTTAAGACTTTTGAAATTGAATTGGAGAAAGAAGACTTATATTTAAAGAGGGTCTGTTTTCCAGATGCATAAAACTTAGATCCACGCTCTACTCCACGCTCCTGGCCAACCCTGCCAATCACACGCACCTGCCAATCACACGCACCTGCCAATCACACGCACCTGCCAATCACACGCACCTCAGTTTGCAACCGAGAAGACTGAGGCTTAGAGAGGCAAGAAGCACATGCAGACCATTGGGCAAGTCCAGATTTGGGGTTCCTTCCCGGCATTACAGTGTATTCGGGGTCCCAGGCCCTGTGTCCTCACTGTGAGCAGAGTGTCCTGACCCACAGCAGGAGTGAGGCATTTGATAGTGTCAACAGCAGAGCTTCTTCTGGGGTAGGCTAAGGAGATGGCTCAGTTGGTGAAGAGCTTGCTGTGTAGACATGGTACCCGAGTCTGATCGCTAGCACGCATGCATGTGTAAGTCAGTCACACTAAGTACATGCTTGTGATTCTGGAACTGGAGAAGCGGAGGGGGCTTGCTGGGGTTTGGTGGCCCACCAATCCAGCCGGAAACGGTGAGCTCCAGGTTGAGGTCAGGGATAGATTGGCTCTCAAAAGACAAGGTGCACAGCGATTGAGAAAGGCTCCCCCCCCCCCTTCGTGCACGCCACCCGAATGTGGGGGATGGAATTTTGAGTTGAGAAACTAAAGGAAAAAAAAAAATCTATTTTGGTGAAGCAGGAGAAGGTAAGTTTTCTGCCTTCCTCTCCACTCTCTTTTCCCGCTCCCTGCCAGAGTCCTTGGCGTAGGGTTTTCTTCGCTCCAAGACTGATGGTCAAAGAGAATTGCAGAGTTAGAAGCAGGGAGCATCATGGGTAGTGGTTATTAGTTTACAAGTATAAAATGCACCCAGAGCTGTGCCTGTTTGGCAGTTCTAGGATGGGAGTTATTGTTATTGTTAAAACACAGTTAGCACTGCTGAACGGGTGATAAGTTTAAGGCTCTGCTTTGCTGCAACTAACTACAGTGTTTTTACTGGACTGTGAGCTAAATGTGCATAATCAGTTGAGTGTAATTTGAATGGTGTTAGAAATTCAAATTTGCAGCAGGGTGAAAGACTGACAAGGTGACACATTTGTGGTCTTGAAGAAATGGAAAACAATTGTGCATTTTTCTGAGACCTACTGGTATACCTGTGGTATACAAATCTGCGTTTTTGAACTTGTTTACATTACTTAAACAAGTTACTTTGAAAAAAAACTTGGGTGAAAATAATGATTTTGTGTTTTTAAAGAATAAATGATATATTAAGTATTAAAAATAATTATGTCTCATAAATATAATAATAAATAAGGTTAAAAGGAACACACGTATTGTGCAATGGAAGGTTTGTTTCTTTGTAAACTCAGTTGTGTTATGTAAATATGTTTTTGTTCTCATCCCAAGTGTGGCATTTTAGTTTCAGTTTTATATTGTCCACACCTGTTAATTGTCTCATGCGGGGCATGGCTTTTGCCAGCTGGTAAGGCCTTCCTCCCGCAGCAAGGAGAGGGGCGTGGTCTAGGGCTCTGAGGATATAAATAAGGGCCCAGAGAGAGCGTGGCTTGGCACGCAGCATTGGTGTGTGGCTTGTAGCAGTTTGAAGAAACGAGAGATGGACGGTATTGCAGTTTGGAGCAGACAGAGGGAGAGAAACGCTTTGGGGAGCAGAGGCTAGGAGGAGACCGCTGGCTGGCGCTGTTGGCAGAGGTGGGTATAGCCGAAAGAACCACATTGGCCATAAATAGCCAGGAGAAGTAAAGGGGCCCCCTCTCCCCACTAACCATCTCTCTGAAATGTAAGGTTGGGAAGTTGGAAGGGAGATTGAGGCCTAAACACCCCAAATAAAGTAGAGTTTAAAAAGAAAGGGTGCTACAGTGTTATCTTCCTGGAGGCTCAGGGGTCATCATAAAAGAGGGGACAGAAAGATTGTAAGAGGCAGAGATCAGAGAGGCCCAGAGCAAAGCAGCTGTATGGAAGTGACAGGGCCAGTGCCCTCATGACCTCACGGAAGATAACGTTTCCTTCCCAAGACTTGTACGAGATCAAAGCAGTCAATGTCGAACAATACGTTCCCTCATGTTCGTATCTAATTTCCCCTTATTCTCGAGAATTCATATATGCACACAATGGCATGAGATTACGTGTATCCCAACTCCCCTTCCCGCCTGGCATGGCCTCTGTATGGGGTGAGAGGTCATCCATCCCATCTGTGCTGGACTTTTTCTGCTGTGATCTTGTGCTAGTATCCACAGCCTCTGTGGGCTCACGGGTGTGATAGCCATGTCGTACTCAGAAGGTAGCATTTCACGGCGAGCCTCTCCCCAGCCTCTGGCTTTCCTGCCTTCTCTGCCTCCTTTTCCTTGATGGTCTCTGACCTTTTGGGTGGGTGGGGAATTGATAAAGGTGTCCTGTTTACGGCCCCATCACACACATCAAGTTTTTCTAGTGTAATTTGTTGCAAAGATCGTAATTTCTTATGAAGCTGCCTTAGTGTCTTTATCAGCAAGCAGCTGTGTGCCTGTGTAGATTGCTTTCCGGGGCACTTCATTCATGCCCACTGTTATTTATGTCCATCTGAGATGAACACTGCGGTGTCTGAAGGCTTTGTTTTGTCTCTGTGCAGCCTTGGCTGTTCTGTAGACCAGGCTGGCCTCGAACTCACAGTGATCTGCCTGCCTCTACCTCCCTGAGTGCTGGGACTAAAGGTATGTGCTACCATACCCTGTTACGTCTAAAATTTTATATAGGTTCTGAAACTGTATGGCATGATTCCCCCAATGTGGTACTTCCTAATTGTTCTTCTTCAATTGACCTCAATGTATGTATCATAAAAACATCCCCAATGCAGCGATTCACACGGCTGCAGTTTAAATTCCTAGCACAATTCAGATTATACCCAAATGATTATGCACACTTAGTTTGCAATTTAGAGAGGCACTATGGTAAAAATACTGCATCTTCACGTACAATTTTGAAACCGTTTGTTAATTTACACACAGATCCGTGCTGCGATTTTAATGCGAACCACGCTGTCTTTAGATCAGCTTGAAAGCACTGACAGCTCAGAGGCACTGAGATTCAGAATCCATGAACACGGTATTATGTATATATTTCTTTATGCCTGTTTGAATTTTCCTCAGAATGGTTTAGAAGTTTCAGTGTTCAGGTTGTGTATATCTTTGAATAAATTTATTCCTTGGTGCTCTAAGAAATATTCATTTTGCAATTGCTTTTGCTTATATATATATATATACATATATATATATTCTTGTTTATAAATATTATGTTCTAGAACATTATTAGTTAATTCTAATAATAGTTATTTTAGCTTTATTATAACATAATAGTTGCATCATTGGTTACATATTTAATCTTATGTTCTATCTTAAATATATGTCTGTGTGTGTGTGGGTAGGTGCACATGTGCCCACAGAAATAGAGGCTTCAGATCTCCTGCGGCTGGGGTTACAAGCAGTTGTGACCTTCCTGATGTGGGTGCTGGGAACCAAACTCATGTCCTCTGGAAGAGTGGCACGTGCTCATATCACCACTGAACCTCTCTGCAGCCTTGCTTACAATATTTCGAACAAATCCTTCAGGAACTTGTTATGTTGTCTACGTGGAAAGACGGTTTCACGTCTCACTTTCCAATTCTTTTGCCATGTGTTTATCCTTCTTGCCCTATTGCTTGACTAGAAGGTATAGTATTAAACAGACGTCCTGGCAAAAAAACAAAAACAAAAACATCCTTACCTGTTCCTATGCTTAGGTAGAAGCACTTCTAATTTTACCGTTACGTGAGCTGTTGGCTGCGGACGCCTTTATTAACTTTAGAAGTTGTGTCCACACTCTGCTGACCATGTTTATAAGGAAGAGTTGCTCTGTTTCGTCCAATTTCTCTTCTGTGTGTACGCTAATAATGATTTTTGCCTTTATTGTGTAAATATGGTGAATTACAGAGACTGATTCCTCCATTTTTATCAAGTTTGTTCTTTGAATATTTCATATGTATAAATAATGCATTCTGGTTAATTTTTTTCTGATTCTCAAATATTGAATCAATATTGAATTACTGAGATAATCTCACTTCATTCTGAAATACTGTTCTCTTCATTTATTGACGAGCTTTTAAAATGTTTTATTGAGGGCTTTTAATATCTAAGTTCATGAAAGACATTGATTTGTAGGTTTCCCTTTTCCTTTAGAGTCTTAAGTTTGGCTTCATAAAACGAGCTGAGAAGTAGATTTTCTACTTCCACTTTCTGCAGATTTTAAGATGGACAGTTTTCTTTCTTTCTTAAAGTTGGCTCACATCATGGCAACGAGTAATCCTTCGATGCTCCGTAGGTATTGGAAATAGGTGACGATGATACCTATCAGTCACCCAGAGCAGTCTGGAACTCCCAGCAGGCACAGCAGAAAGCAGGAACCTCCCCTGCCTTAAGTGTGAGACGAATCAGGGTGAGGAGATGGAATTAGGTGGTGGCTGTGTCTGGAGTGGGGTGCCCGGTGCCTCAGAACCCTAGGACTATTGGCTCGGATTCTGTCTGAGCAAGAAGAGACAAGCCACCCACTTCCTCCCTCATGGAGCGAACATGCTCAGGTCCTTTGGAGTTGCTTTGATTGGTCATGGAAATAGCTTGGTTTTAGGGTAGTTAGGCCTTGTGCTCAGCATATTCAGCAAGGATGCACAGAAATGCTCAGGGCCCATGCACACCACTTGTACAAGGAGCTCTCCTCTCCTTTCTACTTCCCCTCACCTTCCCTCCCCTCTCCTCACCTTCCCTCCCCTCCCCTGCCCTGCCCTGCCCTCCCCTCTTATCATCTCTTCTCCTTTTTTCTTTTCTTTGGATCTTTCGAAACAGGGTCTCTCTGCTTAGCCCTGGCTGTCTTGGAACTTGTTCTGTAGACCCCGTTGACCTTGAAGTCAGAGATCCACCTGCCTCCCAAGTGCTGGGATTAAAGATGTGTGCCATCACAGCACAGTTTAAGAGTTTCCTTTCTAAGAAGACTTTTTATTAAGGACATAACTTCTTGAAGCCAAATTGATGTTTTATTCCTTGAATCAACTTTGGAAATTTGTGTCATTTGAGAAATTTATTCTATCCAATTTGCCAAATTTATTATTTCATTATTATTATTTTAATAGTTGTAGGATATAACATTTCTGAAATCAGTATTTTTGATTTTTCTATTTCCTAACTTATTAGTCTTGCTAAGGATTTATCAAGATTTTTCTAGAAGAGTCACATCTTGATTTTGTTAAATTTATTTTTTTAGTTTATTTTAAAATTTCATTGTTTTTAATCTTTACTCTTAGTTGATATTTAGTTCCTTAAATGACTTTTAAAGACAAACTTTAATCACTTCTTTTAAATCTGTCATCTATCTATCTATCTATTTATCCATCTATCCATCCATCTATATATATATATATATATATATATATATATATATATATATATATATATATATATAATTTTTGAGACAGAGCCTCACTACATAGCCCTACTTTTCCTGGAACTGGCTCTGTAGACCAGACTAGCCTTGAGCTCATAGACATCCACCTGCCCCTGAGATTAAAGGTCTGTGCCATGATATGGGGCAATGTCTTTCTTTCTTTAGTATAAACATTGAAGAAATAGCTTCTCCTCTGAGCCTCCTTTAACTATATTCCAACAATCTTAGTATGTTGTGTTTTCACTGTTATTCAGTTGAAATACTTGGTAGTTTATTTGGGATAACTTTGACTCAGGGGCCACATAGGAGTGCTTAATATTGATAACTGTTATAACTGATATTTGAATATCTGATTTTATTCTTGATATATTTTTCTGAATAGTTTGCTTTTGTTAATTCTAATTTAAGTTCATTGAGTAAAATATTTTATAAGATTTGAATCTTTTAAAATTTAGTAAAGCTGATTTTATTTATTTAGTTTATTCTCCATACACTTTGAAGTTGCTGGTTTTTAGTGCTCTGTAGGTTTCAGTTTAATCAGGACAGCTTATAGTGTTGTTTGGATCTTTTTCCTTAGTGGATTACAAATTTTTTTCTATTGCTCACTTAAATGTAGATACTAATAACTCCAATGATGAATGCGGACTTGACTTTTCTGTTTTCAGTTCTGTCAGTTTTTGCCTGACATATTTTTTATTTTTATTTATTTTTTAAATTATTTTTTAAATTTCTATTTTTTTACAGTCTGCTCCCAGGCCCCACCAGTCTCACCCTCATGCCCCCTCCCCCTACTTCTCCCTCTCCTTTTACTTAGAGAAGGGGAGGCACCCAAGGGGTATCAACTGCCCTGGCACCTCAAGTTGCATCAGGACTAAACACATCCTCTCCCACTGGGGCCTGACAAGGTAGCCCAGCTAAGGAGAAGGGATCCAGAGTCAGAGACAGCCCCTACTCCTGTTGTTAGGGGATCCACATGATGACCAAGCTACACATCTGCTACATCTGTGTAGGGGATCTAGGTCCAGCCCATGCACGCTCTTTGGTTTTTGGTCCAGTCTCTGTGAGCCCCTATGGTCCCAGGTTAGTAGACTCTGTAGGTCTTCTTGTGGTGTCCTTGACTCCTCTGTCTCCTTCTATCCTTCCTCTCACTCAGGTAAAGATGGAGCAGAGATTGAAGGAATAGCAAACCAATGCTGGCTCAACTTGAGACTCACCACATGAGAGAAAGCCGTAACGGTACTCTGCCATGCTTGTAGACAGGGTCCTAGCATAACTGTCTTCTGAGAGGCTTCATCCAGCAGCTGATGGAAACGGATGCAGAGACCCACAGCCAAGCTCAGGGAGTTCTGACATTTTTTAAAAATAAAATGTTTATTACACATATATACGGCGCGGTGCGTGTGTGAGGTCAGAGGACAACTGGCGGGAATCAGCTCTCTCTTTCCACTGTATGTGTACCGGATATCACACTCGGGGGCCAGGCCTGGTGGCAGTTAGCCTCGCTCGCTGAACCATTTCACTTGGCCTGATTCAGATATGTTACAGTTTTGTTATTTTTGTGTGTATATCTATAACTGTTGGGGTTGTCCCTATTTAGTGGCTCTTTGGTATGAAATATTCCTCTTTATCTCTGATGCTATTTCCTTTTTGGCTTTAGCCTTTCATTCTTAGTCCAGTAGCCGTGTAAGCACTTGACAGTTTTTGACTCTTGTTTACATGGTGGAATATTTTCGACTCTTTTACTGTCAAGCTGTGTCTTTTTCCTTAACTCCATCATAATGGATAATATCAGGTTTAATTTATCAGCTCATAGTCATCCGCTATTTGTCTTGCCTACTTATTTTATTTCCCAGTTACTCTTGTTTTTAAGTTAATAAAACATTTTTTTTTTGTCATCCTCTCAGTGCTCTTTATTGACACCCGGGCGCACCTTCCATTACGTTGTTAGTGATGGATCTGGGGGCAACAGTGTAGATTTCTTAGTTTTGTTTTTGTTTTGAGACAAAGTTTTGCTTTGTAGCCCAGGCTGGACTCACACTTACCTTTCTCCTGCCTCAGCCTCTGAATGCTGGGCTTACAGGTGTGTGCCACCAGCTGTGCAAGCATGGCATTACATTTCACGGAGGTATTAAAGTGAATACGGTTACACTCAGACTCTGGTTTTCACTCCACTTTTTTTTTTTTTAACTTCCCCTTCACTCTACTTAGCACATAAAAGAACATAAAAACATTGCAATTCCATTTATATTTTGCTTGTTCATAATTTCAGTTTGCAAATTTCAAGTTATTTATGGGACTTTAAAGGAAGAGAGGAGAAGATGGCTTTTGTATGCACCCACAGTTTTGTTTCTGTAATGAGCCTCATTTCTTTCTGCGACCAACATCTGTTTCTTTTTATTCTGAAGAACACCTGCTGGTCTTTCTGCTTTGAAATGTAAACATATTAATAGTGTGTGTGTGTGAGTGTGTGTGTATTTGTGTGTTTCTGTGATGTACATGTTTCTATGGGTATGTGCATGTGTGTGCAGGTGCACATGTGTGCACATATGGGTAGAGGTCAGAGGTTGATGTCTGGTATCTTCTTCAACCTCCACCTGCCCTCTCAGGGAACCTGGAGCTCATCAGTTCATCTAGGCTGCTGAACCAGTGAACTCAGGCACCCTCCTGTTTCTGTTTTGGCCCTGTCCCCACACACCAGAGCGTTTATGTCAGTGCTGTGATCTGATCTCAGGTCCTCATGCTGTGTGGTGTGGTGGGTATTTTACTGACTCATCCATCTTCCTAGGACCTTAAATCACTTTTTAAAAAAAATTTAAATTTCAGAATTTAAAATACTATTTTTAATCCTGAGTAACTTTGGATTTACTCTGTATTTTGCATGGCTATAAGCAGGGCTGTCTCCTGGCCATGGTACATTTTGAATCTCACATTTTTTGGGCTTCTTTTCTCTAATCATGTTGATAAGTTGGTTCCACTTTTGAAAATGGAATTCTGGAGTGTTCCATATGTGTCTACAGCTGTAGTCACACTTATTTTCTCCCGGACTTCTGATATCACACCCACACAGAGCTCCGCCAAGAGCCTCCTTGTCTCCCAGCTCAGCCACCAGCTTGCCTTTTGTTTCCTCTCATTGTCTATCTTCTCTTTGTTCTTTTCTGCATCTTACTGAGCTTGATTCTGAGAGAGGCATGACAGAAGATCTAGTCTCTCAGATTAGGGAAAAGAAGGCCAGAAAAGATAAATAAACAAATAGGGTTAAAAAAAAAAAAAAAAAAAAAAAAAAAAAAAAAAAAAAAGGAGTCAAGTGGTGGTGCACACTTTTAATCTCAGCAGAGGCAGAGGCAGGCTCAAGGCCAGCTTGGTCTATAGATCGAGTTCCAAGACAGCCATGGCTACAGAGAAACCCTGTTTCCAAAACCATAGATAGATAGATAGATAGATAGATAGATAGATAGATAGATAATAAAAAAGAGGACATGAGTGTAGAGCTGAGAGAGGCTAGGGAGAAGAGTGATGTAAATATGATAAAAAAAATACAATACAAAATTGGCAGCATTAAGTTAAAAATTTAATAAAAATCACTTTTCAGTGTGTAAGGAGGCAAGAAGAAAGTGTAGCGCATGTGCAGAGCAGAGGGATTCTGAGGAGAAAAAGAAGCATCAGACAAATGCTACCACCATGAAAGAAAGCATTTACTTGAGACCTGGCTTACCATCTAAGAGGGTTATTCCATTATCATGGCAGGAAGCATGGCGGCAGGCAGGCAGGCAGGCAGGCAGGCAGACAGACAGCAGCTGAGAACTACATCTCTGACCGTTCTGCACTGACCTACCAAAAATCCTCATAGACAGGAATCCTTCCTGCTCTGGAACTTGCTAAGCACCTCCTCCAGCCGTGTGTATAGCGAACCCATCTTTTAGGTATGCTTTTGAGGGAGTTCTGCACCCTGCTCCAGATCTGGGGTGTTAGGTATTGACGTTCCAAGTCTTGATTTATCTTGATCTATACTGTATATTTATAGTTATTGGCAGCTCTCCTAATACGTTGTGGGTCCCAGCTGGTGCCTCATTTCATTGGCAGTGGAAGAGTCTTTGGTTTTTAAAGAGTAACTTTTGGGGGGGGGGGGATAGATTTAAAGGTAGGAGTAAGGCACAAACCACACAGAAGCACGGCTAATGGGAAATCTGTATAATAGGTTTCAGTGACTTTGGTCGGGTTAGATTCTGAAGGATAAAATGCTGAGGAAGAGGGTGGACACTAGGAGCCCTTTAACAAATGCTCAACGATACACTGTGTGTATGGCTCTCATGCCAAACGTGTACACTGCGGCAACCTGACAACCAGCCGCCCATAGGGCGTGTGTACTCATTAGCAGGACCTGAATCAGCACAAGGCCAAGTTCTCAGCATAAAGGAGATTTCTTCGCCCCAGAGGGACGGAGGGCAGGGAATAAGAGACAAAGACGGGAGGTGGAGGATGAGGGAGAAGGGGAAGGGAGCGTGGGAGAGGGGGAAGGAGTAGTTGTGCGTGTGGGGACACCAAAGGACTGCCTTTGGATAGAGAGGTGTGGCCCATAGGGAAAATAGCAGTTCATGAAGGGAAAGGGAACACCTCCATGTTAGGATGAGTGTTTAATTTTAATCGAGCATGTTAGTTAGGTGAGCCAAAGGGGCTTTTGGTTGGTGGACTTCAATTCTTTGATAGCTGAACTTTGATAGTCAGCTTCGGAAAGAGGAAGTGGCCAAACAAGGGAGTAGACCTTGGGGGGGGGGGTGTCTAAAGGGCAAGGCCTCCCAGGACCATGTTTCCTTTGCTTGGGCCTGATATAACCCTTCACTTATGCACTGGTTTTTGTTGTTGTTTTTGGTTGGGTTTTTTTTTTTTTTTTTTTTGGTTTGATTGTTTTGTTTTGTTGATTCTGAAGGTGCTTATTGAACACTGACTGTACACCAGGCACTGTGCTGATTAAATCTTTAAAAGAGTGCATCAGTGTGGGGGAGTAGCCAAATAACTTTTACAAGTAAAAAAAAATAATGTCTCAAAGTGACACCTGTGGTACTCAACACATTGTGCAGATGGGGGTATGCCTTCCTGTGACTGACTCTGGGATAGGAGCAATGGCGTCTTTCCTCTGCTGGCTTTGAAATGTTCACTCACTATTCACGGTTTGATGCTAACACTTCGATGCTCTGGTCTTCTCAAGGGTGATGGTCCCATTGCCTCCTCACCTCTGACACAGCGGCTGACTTCAGAGTGCTTCGACATCGCTCTGACATGTAACAGACGTGGACAGGAAACCTGAATAGATGGTAACTTATGTATAGGAGTGTTTTAAACATTTGCACTTGGGAGACAGGTAACGCCAGGTACTCTCTCCCCAGACTTTCAGTTTCAGTTCATTTATTCTTTCATAAGTTTTGTTTGAGAACCCTTTTATTTATTCCCATCACTTCCTTCAGGGTGCTCCCCATATGGCTTTCAGCACGCAGCCCAGACTTTCTTAGTATTCCACTGACAATAGCATGGATCCAGTAGAGACCCAAGAGAGACTTTTGACATTACATTCAAAGGGAGAAAACACATCAGTTCCTTGGGATGCAATTTGGCTCCCAAGCAGAACACTGAATCATTTCTCTAAGAGGGTGAAAGTAAACAAGCCATTTAGAGTCCTTTAATGCATAGCCTGGCTTGCCATTATGCGGGCTGTGCATATGAAGTGGCAAATAGGAGTTCCTGGAGCAGAAACCTTGAGGACTGCCACTAATTCGAGTGAAATGGAGTGAGTGAGGCATCTCACAGTAAAGTAGCTGGGGCAGAGAATGTTGGGCTGTTAGGGCTCTTGAGGAGTTTATGAGTTTTTCTGCACTAGAAGGTAGCGTGGGTGTTTAAAGTTGGCAAGGTATATCCTACCCAATTACAGAGCCCCAAGGTGAGAAGCACTGATCAGTTGCATTTGGAAGAAGAGCTGACAATTAGCTGTCAGGTCAAGCAGACGACGCTCTGAAACTTCAAGGTGTATCAGTCAAGAAATGCTATGTTTATGCTAACCAAATATGAACTAATATCACTTCTGAAATATGTGCATTTAATGTATTTCTCAACACAGAGAACGGTGCCAGTAGGATTAGCTCATTAGATGGTTACTGAGTCCTGCTGAAAATAGAGTGGGAACACAGGGGATAGTCCACGTCAGCTGTTATGGGGGGCATATGCTGCAGTGTGTAGAGACTGTGTGGACCAAACAGTGAGGAGAGGCAGTTTGTGGGCATCTTAAGAGGGCCACTGGCAGCTTTTTGGTGTGCAACAAGATGCTGGGGCTGCCGACATGCTCCTGACTGCAAGACTTCGCTGGAATGTGGAGGAGTCTTTTCTGCTTGAACTTGGTTTAAGAGGATGTGGATCCTCTTTCTCCAAATGCACGTCCAGCTTTATTCATGCTCCTGGGGTGCACACCGAGAAGCTTCCAGCACTTGAGTGGCATAGGCACTGAAATTATGGTCCAACGCTGTCTGACCATACTGGACAGGCACTCCAAGGATGGTTGGTTCATGATAAACTGTAGTGAGTCAGCAAGCTTAAGATTCATGCAGGGCTTGACCACTGAGCTCTCGTTTCATGAGGTCTCAGGAGCCCTGAGATGCTTCAGGATGGTTCTGTTTTCTACAGTTACAGCAAAAGAGGCTTAAGAGTATTCCTGGCATAGGTGTCAGTCTTACACCCCAGGGCCGACTTTTGGAAAGAACTTTCATCATCCTTATTTTCTCTTCTCCCAGGAAGGGCTCTCTGGACCTTGTACATCCTTCATCTAGGCTTGTTGCCCTAGGAAACTTACCACAGCCATGAGTTTTGCTGGCTCCAATCCTGTGTTTGGTTTTGGTTTTTTGTTTTTGTTTTTGTTTTTTTTTCTTTTCTTTTTCTGGCAACTTTTGTAGGTGCTGGAGGCAGATGGCCAAAGAGTTAAAAGTTTGGTCCGGAAATGAGGGCTGAAGATGAACAGACATGTCCCGAGAGAGCGCATAGGAAACCAGCAGTCATTTCAGCACATGGTGCTTACGGTATTAGAGCTATGCTAAGTTTGAAATTGCATCCTTGGCTTTCTATTAGCTTAGACAATTTTTGCCACCTTTCAATTGAGTATTTTAAAAAGTAGATTTCCATAATGCATCTTTTTGCAGATGCGCTAGTGACGGGAATCTCATTTGAAAAGATCGCCTCTATGCAGCGCAGAGCCTGGTGTATGCTGGGATTTCTGTTGATTCACCACAGACCCATCACGTGCTTCACATCATCCATATCAAACCTGAATGCTACTGTTCAGGTGAAAATCCCATCCTTTTGCATTAGAGATAAATGTCTTTTCAACAGATTCCTAATATCTGCATCTATGAAACCAGCCATTGCTGCCAATTTTCTGCAGTTTACCTGGCTGCTGACAGTTACCTCTCTGTCTACTGCTCAAAAGCTTTGAGGCCTCGGGGCTGTTTTTCTGCTGTTGGTGACCTGAATAGGTGGGCACATGGAGAAAGCTGGATGAGGAAAACTCTACAATAAGGGTGTCCTACTTTATCTTTTATCACAGTAGTTACATTTAGATTCTAGTAACTATAAGCTAGGGTCTCTTCCTAAGCCTGTTTTGGCTAGGCGCTCTGGCCAGTAAGCGCCTTTGATCTTGTATCTCTTTCCCAGCACTTCATTACAGGCACGCACCACCAAGCCTGTTGTTAGTTACTGTTCTATTGCTGTAAAAAGACACCACAACCAAGGCAATTTATAGAAGAAAGCGTTTAATTGGGGACTCGCTTAGTTTCAGAAGGTTAGTCCATTATCACCATGGCTGGGAGTATCGTGGCAGGCAGGCATGGTGCTGGCAAAGGAACTGAGAGCTACCTCAAAGCCCATCCCACAGTGACGTACCTCTGTCAACAAGGCCACACCTCCTAATCCTTCCTAAGCAGTTTCACTAACTGTGGACCCAGCATTCAAATGTCTGACCCTATGTGGGTTATTCTCATTCAAAACGCTACATTCTACTCACTGGTCCCCATAGGCTTGTAGCCAAATCATAATGCAAAATACATTTAGTTAAACTTCAAAAGTCCTAATAGTCTATCACAGTGTCCACACTGTTTAAAAGTCAAAAGTACCTTCTCAGCCTCCGGGCAAATGTAATCCCTTGTAAGATTAAAAAGCAAATCACACACTTCATACAATGACACAGAATATATATTACCATTCCAAAAAGGAGGAAGAGGGCCACGGTGACACTGAAGAAATACTGCACCAAACCAAGTCTGAAAATCAGCTGGGCAAAGTCCAAATTCTGTAACTCCATGTCTGATGTTAAAGTTTCCTTAAATGGCTCTTTTTGCCCAGGTTTGCTGACTAGAGCACACATCTCTCTCTTCTGCTAGTTCCACATCCTGTCTGCAGCTCTCCTTAGCAGGTACCTCCCCCCCCCCCCCCCCCCCGCCCCGGCTCTGGCATCTCCAACATCTTGGGTGGTCGTCAATGAAATCAAGGCGTCAACCTTCAGAGCTTTATTCAGTGGCCTCTCTGGGTCTCCATGCAGGGACTCCCCTGTCACAGGCCCTCCTTGGTTGCTTTCCTTAACTTCAGAGGAAGGCTCCAGAGCTCCTTTTCTTGTATCCTTGACCTTAAAGCCAGAACCCCATGGCTGAAGCTGCCAAGTTTTGCTGTCTGCTGGGCCTGGAACCTGGGCCCCTTTCTTGAACTACATTTGCATTAGATCAGGTTGTTGTGTTGGTCTAGAAAATCCCTAAGGCCTTTTCCTCTCCCCATTGCAGGATTAGGTGGGCAGAGTCTTGTCCTGAGGTTACCACTCCCTTTATTCCATTTTTTAAATCAGGCCCTTCTTTAAACTTTCTTATCTCCTTGAGCACATGACTTGGCTTCATAGTTAAATTTCCAGATTCTCCTTTTCTCCTCAAATTGTACATTTTGTATCTCTCTTCGCCCCATTTGCTGCTTTTAACTCTAGCTCAGCATAGGAGTGATAACTGGTAACCACGTGACATGGTCAACACTGTCCATGCTGTCTTGAAATCTCCTCTGCCAACTACATTAATCCAAAACTCTTCAGTTTGCCTTCAGAACCAGGTAGGAGGGTCAGAGGCCAGAATGAAGGGTACCAATTCTAATAAAGGATTCTCTTCTTTAGGATGCTTGCTTCAGTTCTCAAAGTGGGTGTGGATTTCACCAGGCAAAGCACCCTGCCAGAGAAAACAGGAGAGACTCAGGTTGTGGCTCTCTGCAGCCTCTTTAGTACGAGGACCCTTAAACCTCACTGCTCCTTCACGTTGGATGGTCCTCACTGCCTGTCAATAATGACCTGTGTCGTTCATAGTCCGGCGGGCTGCAGGGTTCCAAGTCTGGCTGGCTGGTCCAGGTGCTGCTTGCTTCTGGATGAGACTAAATGGACCTGGAGATTAAAAGTCCTGTTTCTCTCTCAGGGGCAGCTTAGAGCACTCAGGGTGAGGGTAATAGGCTGGGGCGTGGAAAGGGTTTTCCACCGAGTGCTACAATTTAGCTCTTTTAGAGTGAGATTGCCGTTATCAGATGGCAGTGGAAACCCGGGCATTCCAAAGGCCTGCGACGATACTGCAGTGTTACAGCTCTTTGGTTAAGCTGTTGAGCTAAGCATGGCAGAGGGTGCGGGCAGATGCCCTGGAAGGCAGGGTGCCCAGTGGGAATTCTTCCCCAGAATAAATGGAGTCTTGATGGTCATGTTGGAAGAATGGCGCAAGCACAAGAGAGCAAGCCAGCCAACATTTATTTTTCCAGAATCAGGGATCTATAAACCTTGGGCAGTGGGGAGGGGTTTGAGGGAGGACATGTATGATTCACTAGGGCCAGGTGTGCCAGGATACCTGGGCAGTGGGGAGGGGTTTGAGGGAGGACATGTATGATTCACTAGGGCCAGGTGTGCCAGGATACTTGGGCAGTGGGGAGGGGTTTGAGGGAGGACATGTATGATTCACTAGGGCCAGGTGTGCCAGGATACTTGGGCAGTGGGGAGGGGCTTGAGGGAGGACATGTATGATTCACTAGGGCCAGGTGTGCCAGGATACTTGGGCAGTGGGGAGGGGTTTGAGGGAGGACATGTATGATTCACTAGGGCCAGGCGTGCCAGGATACTTGGGCAGTGGGGAGGGGCTTGAGGGAGGACATGTATGATTCACTAGGGCCAGGTGTGCCAGGATACTTGATTTACATGCAGCGGTTCAGTGCCTCATTTACACGCAGTAGCACGGGGTCCCATCACAAGAAGGAGAACACAGCACTTAATTATCCTACGGGTGGGGGAGGAACTTCTAGGTGCAATTAAAGGTCATTTGCTGAAGGCTAGGATCTCCTTAACACAGGGTAGGGCATTTCCAGAAATCCTCAGGGGCTTGCAGAACAGGCTCACCAAGTGCTACTACCAGCTGTGCTGCGTGTGTGCTGCCCACAAAAGGGCCCCCAGCCACCTCTCTCCCTCTCTCTCTCTCTCTCTCTCTCTCTCTCCTCTGCCTCCCCCTCTCCTTCCCTTCCTCCCTTGCCTTCACTGTCCATCTCTATCTCCCTGTCGCCCCTCCCCCAATAAATGTCTTACATTTGATCTGTTGTGTGCCATAATTTCTTAGTGGCACATCTTGGTATGGACCGACAAAGATACCCTCATCCCCTTGACACTTTATCCTAACACACCCCCCTTGTTTTCTGCCCCAACAGAGCCTTGCCATGTGTTAATGTTTACCTCCTCCTACCTCCTTAAGACTCCTGAATCCTGAGATGAGCTGTGTATGCCACCCTTCCAGACTCTCCATTTGCTTTGCTTGTTTCAGAGCCTCTGCCCTGTGCAATGTAAGAAATACTGAATGCGAGTCTTCTCCATACAGTACTATGCAACATGTTTAGGACAAGGAATGCAAATCTTTTATCTCTCCTACCTTGTAAGACCTTTATGCAAATGTTTTCATCAGTCCACTCAGTAAAACCTTTCTTCACACAAAGGCCAAAGGCCCACTGCTGTATTCCAGGAATTTGATGGCCTGGAACAGTGACCCTTTCTCCTTAGAACACTGACCCCTTTCTCTTCCCTCCTTCATTTCCGGTGCACCAATTCTTTTCAGAGAAGCCAATTGAGTATGACTGTAAGGTCAAACCCCAGCCAATGTGGAAAAGACACAATTGACAAAGCCACCACCTACCGTAGGATAGAGACCTTCCTGCGCCCTTCCTGTCTCTGTGATGGCTCTTCTGGGCGTACCCTCTTAACCAAGAGCAGTGGTTCTCAACCTGTGGCTTGAGACCCACAGGGTCACACATCATATACCCTGCATAGCAGATAGTTACATTACAATCTATAACAGACAAGTACAGTTGTGAAGTAGCAACAAAGTAATTTTATAGTTGGGGTCATCACGACATGAGGGGCTGTATTAAAGGCTCCCAGTGATAGAAATGTTGAAACCTACTGATCAAGAGGATAATGTGCCGTGCCCAGCTGTAATGGTGGTGTCTTTCTTTGTGCCTCAGAACTTAATTCCAGCAGCAGTATCAGACTTCCGCATGGATTCTGACTCTCTCCTTTAGAACTTTGATGACATGTGTTGTGTCCCCGCTACCCCCATGTCTACTAGGACCACTCAGCATCGGTCTAGCTTCTGTCTTACCAGCTTAGCCCAAAACATCTTCCACATTTCCTGGTTCCTCTTGTGTCTCTCAGATATGACAAGCTGCCATGTAAGGTTGCAGCATCTCTTATTTAAAGTCCTTTCTACAGGTCAAATATCCAAGACATCCTTTTTCCTCGCTTAATTGGATCTACATTTTCCTTTAACTTCTGGGGCTTATGAACCCACTGAAACGACACACTCCAAGCTAAGTGTGGCTTTAACGCAGCAAGTGCTGTCCCTCAGTTCATGGAGAACAGCCTGTGTGTGCCTGTCCCATCTGTTGAGAAGCAGACGCAGGTCTGGATGCTCCCATCAATGCGAAGTGCACATCCTACCAAACCTGAGTGTGCTGTGATGTCTAACCTCTGGGGTCTGGTGGCAAATGCAAAGGGACTTTATATGCTAAAGAGGTACTAGCTGACTGAGCTGTGAGCCTCCAGCTGTCACCAGGACATCAGAGACACAATAAAAATTAAGTTGAAGTTCCTATCAGGAAAGGCTACAGTTTTAACCTGAGAACCCTTTGCTGGGACATGTGTCACAGTGTCTCTGGGAGGCACGAGTAACATATTGGCTGAATCTTCATTAATATAGCAAGTTTGCCTAGTGTTGGTTTTGATGTTTTCTGTGGTATGAGTGTTATGGTGGCAGTATGTGTGTGTGTGTGTGTCCCTGTCCCTCTTTTCACATCATCTTCTCTTGATGAGTTTTTTTTTTTTTTTGTGGTTCCTTCCCCATAGTTTAGAGAAGTAGTGTAGAATATATGTCAAGAACCAGAGTAGAAATCAGGTCTAAGGACGTCCAAAGACAGGGCAGGTGCTGGATCTAGGAGTGCCTCTTTAAAAAAAACGATTTTTGTTATGTGTATGCCTGCATGTATATCTGTGTACTACATGCGTACAGTGCCTGAGGAGACCAGAAGATGGCACCAGATTCCCCTGGAACTGGAGTTACAGATGGATGTGAGCCACCATGTGGGTGCTGAGACCCTGAACGCAGGTTATCTCTAAGAGCAGCTGGTGTGTAAAGGAATGTTAATTCAGAACATGGCTGCTCTGGCAAGAGGTCACATCCAAAGACTTTCTAGGTCTGTGTGATCTGGCTAAACCACAAACACACCTGTAATCCAGGATACAGAGGCAAGCAGATCTAAGTTCAAGGTCAGCCTGGTATAGAACAAATTTCAGGTAAAGGAAAGCTTAGATCCAGGCATGGTGGTACACGCCTTTAATCCCAAATGAAGGTGAAGTTAACTTGCAGAAGGAAGCACCCATGTTTGAAAGTGCTATCTAATTGAGTCGCGGATTTGACAAAATAGAATATACCCAACTCTCACGAGAAGAGAGAGGAAAGGGATGCTACTTAAGAGGCAGTTTTTCAGAGAGAGAGAGAGAGAGAGAGAGAGAGAGAGAGAGAGAGAGAGAGAGAGAGAGAGAGAGAACAGTTTTACCAGGACAGTAGTAGAGAGATGGGTTACCAAAAGAGAGAGAACTCAGGTGAAGATGGAACAGGCCAGAAAATGAGAAGCCTGAAAGTTAGAGCAGATTGCTGGAGTTAATTTGAGGCCAAACAGCAATTCCAGGATGAGAGAGAAACCATATTAAATAAGTCAGCAGGGAGAAGAGTTTGAGCCAGAGCAGCTGAGTTGAACCAGCCAGCCCAGAGCTCAGAAAGAACAAGTAAGGGTGAGCTTATTAAGCAGTAAGTGTCAGAGGCTGAAAACACTTTGGGGCTAGGTTAGATGGTACAGAGGCTAGAAGCTTCCAGGACCAGGCTTAGGTTAGCAGAAGGAGGCAGTAAAACTCCCAGACAACAAATGAAGCAGGAAAAAATGTTTCTTTTACACTACTGCTCCTGACCGTTGAGACCCAGCTCCTCAGGAGCATGTCTTGGTGGAGGCTGTGGCCTTTGGCATCCCAGCCTGAGAGCTGGGAACAGACACTCAACCTCACTGACCTGTGGCCTTGGTTCTTGTGTCTGGACAGGTCATGAGGGCACACCCAGCCAGAAGCCACAGTGACTGGAGCTGTCAATACCGATGACTTGTGTCTCACCCAAAGGGAGTTCAGGCAGAGTGGGCAGGGGAAGCTTCGGGTGGGGTTGGGGGCAAATATAAGTGCTCAGCACCACTGGGGCCATTTTGATTGAACTTTCTGTGGGGGGATCTTCCTTTCAGAAAGCAAGGCAGGGACTTCCACTGCATGTGTCTCCATGCCTGTGTGGAGTGCTAATGAGACCAAGGTCCCCGCTGTAGCACTCAGTGCTTTTATACTCCACAGTCCTAGAGGCTCAATGGTGCAGGGACACCTGCACCACTGAGGTCCCGTCCTCTCAGAGACCCTTTCAAACATACACTCGCAACTTGTCTGTCTTATAGATGCCTGTAAATAAATTATCTTTAGTTTGGACATTCTTTACAAGTCAGGGCATAATTTTATATGTCCTCTACCTATAAGGTAATTTATATGACTTAATATTTTAAAAGTTATGTACTGATTAGCATGGTTCTTAGATCAGTCTTCAGCAACTTCTGGGCATTATTTGAAATCTCTGATAACAGATTTATACTTTTCTTATTGGGTTGCTATGTATACCATTCCTATAAAGGTTTCAGGTTGCAATTGGTGGGCTGGTATTGGTGTCCAATTCACTCAATGAATTTCACCTTCTACAGAGGGAATTAATCTGCTCAGCTTCCTAGCCATTAGCAATACATAAAAATTCTATAATAAAGTGCGCTATTATCTCTTTTTGAAGATGAGTAATGAGGCATGACAATTTCTTTCTAAAGCAGTAATCAAGAAAGAGAGCCCTACATTTAATTCATTATGTGTGCCCGCAGAAAAAGCAAAAGAAAAACAAACTTAAAAAAAAAATTATCCATTTGAGTCAACTGCGAGCTTAAATTATAGGTTCCTGCAACTTTAGCTTAATTGCTATCAGAAAGAAGCACAGACACTGTGGTCAGATACCTCAGAGCAGACTACCAAAGTGGTGTAATCTTTGACATTTTAGAAAGGGATAGAATTATCTCCACCCCAACCTCTACTGCTCTTCCTTCACAGTGAAGTCACAAAATACACACCAGAACAGAAGAAAAGCCAAGCCTAGTGGAATTTAAATGAAAACTCTGTTACCAAAGGACAGTCTGTAACAGATGATAAGAACCAGGGGTCATGACCCTTCTCAACGTCTTTTGTTTGTAATGGATAACGAAGTGAGTATTCTCCCCTCTCCCCATCCTCCCCTTTCTCCCTCCATCCCTCTTATCCTGTGGAGATCAGGCTGTGTCCAGCTCCAAGTGACTCTATTCTACGCGAGCACTGGCTTTTCAGCCCTGCTTTGGTCCTGGGTGGCTTGATTGAACAAAACAGCATTTGACTCTAATTTGAGTCCAAGATGAATCTGTATTGCATGTAGACACCACCATCTGCCCCTCCCCACCCACAAGGCATAGACTGAGAAATAACTTACTCTACAAATGGAAGGTACCACCTGTAAACTTATCAGGATGGACTGGAGACATCTGAGCACATAGGCATGTTAATGTGATGCCAGAAGGTCTAGGCTGGAGAATTACCCAACATGCCAGCCTATCTTATCTATTTCTGTGACAAAACACATGACCAGAGTAGCTTATAAAAGAAACGTTTAATTTGGAACTCACGGTTGCGGAGGGTTAGAGTCCATGACCATCATGGCAGGGAGCATGGCAGCAGGCAGGCACAGCACTGGAGCAGCGGCTGACAGCTCACATTCTTTTTTTTTTAATCTTAAAAATTATTTTATTTTTGTACATATACATTTATATTATTATACATATATACACTAGGTTACCTATGGCAAGAAGAACCATGACATGATCAGGAGTTACATAGATGTTACATTCTTAGTGTTTTGGCTGTTTGTATTTGACAGCCTTGAAGAAGACATCTTTCCTTTCTTGGTGCACCTAAATTTCTGAATGTAAATCAGTCTACATCACATATTGTCATTATCAACTTAGAATGACTATCTAGACCTAAAAACATCTTAACCCCTAAACAATTAAGCTTCATTGTAAAACTAAGGTACCTGGTCTTCAACTCCCTCAGGGACTCGAGAAGGAGTAAACTTGATTATCTGAGTATGCTGGGAGTGCAGGTTAGTAGCTTTCCAAATGAAAAGATGACAGAGACAGCTTTCTACCTAAATAGACACCCAAAACTCTCTATAACGTTGGAGCATCTTCTTCAGCCTTCTGGCCCAGTATATCTGACAGACATATTTGCGGACAGCTCACATTCTCATCCACAAAGAGGAGGCACCATGTAGCTTCTGAAACCTCAAAGTCTACCCCTCCTCCAACAAGGCCGCACCCCCCAGTCCTCCTTAAACAGTCTTATGAACTGGCAACCAAATATTCAGATATAAGATCCTGGGGGGAGGGTCTGTTCTCATTTGAACCATCACACAGATGGACAGCGTAGGCAGCCTCCCAGTGTGTGCCTCAAGGGGGACAGGCAGAGAACCCCAGCTTGTCCTGGGGTTCAGCTCATCTTGGTCTCCCCTGTTTGATGTAATCCATTTGAACTCATCTCTTTATCCATCAGAATCTGGTTCTGGCACTTACTCTCCAGGGTCCTGCTCTTTGCAACTCAACTCAACCCTGGGGCTTGATTGGTCCTGTGACCACAGTGGCTTTGAATGCCTCCAGCAGCTCCCCAACTGGGTTTCTAATGTCTCATCTAACTATTGCAGCTACAGTACTTGCTCTCATTTCTGCCTCTAGGTAGGGCTGATATTGCTGTTATGAAACATCATGATCAGAAGCAGTTTGAGAACGGAAGGATGTATCTGGTTTACCTGTCCTGAATCATAGTCCATTGAGGGTAGGCAAGGCAGGAACTCAAACTGGGCAGGAACTTGGAGGCGGAAGCGGATGCAGAGGCCATGGAGGAGTGTTGCTGGCTGGGTTTCTCCATGTGACGTGCTCAGCCTGCTTTCTTATAGCGCTCAGGACCACCAGCCTAGGGATGGCACCAACCACAATGGTCACTAATTAAGAAAAGGCCCTACAGGCTTGTCTTCAGCCAGATCTTCTGGAGGCATTTTCTCAATTGAGGCTTCCTCCTCTCAGAAAACTATAGCTTGTGTCCAGTTGACATAAAGCTTGCCAGCACATCATGTGAGATGTGTGATGTGTGACCTAAGAATTCACATTAGTAATTAAGATTGGAATGAAAGAGCCCATGTTTGCCAACAGCCAGCTATCAGGTGAATCAATGATACTTGACAGATTTCAGCCGATAAAGTCAACATACAGAATTCTGACATTGTGGAGAGACACAAGTGGGTCCTCCTTAATTTTTGGTATAGTATGTTCACAATAGTATTTCTTCCACATCTCTATTTATTTTCCTTTTGTCCATCAGGATCTTGCCTTGCAGGCCAGGCTGGCCTTGAACTTGATCCAATTTCTGCCTCTTAGTGCTGGATTTATAGGCATGGTCCATCAGGTTTGTTATGTATGTTGCTATTAACACCAGTACTTGGTTCATTTGAAAAGTGTGTGTGTGTGTGTGAGTGTGTGTTTGAGTGTGTGTGTGTGTGAGTGTGACAGTGTGTGTGAGTGTGTGTGAGTGTGAATGTGTGTGTGAGTGTGTGTGTGTGTGAGTGTGTGTGAGTGTGTGTGTGTGAGTGTGTGTGTGTGTGTGTGTGTGTGTGTGTGTGTAGGCTAGAGGAACAATCTTGAACATCGTTCATCAGTTATTGTCCGCAACTCCTCACCCCCACATTTTTGAAACAGAGACTCTCACTGGCCTGGAATTATCCCCAAATAGATTAGTCTGGCAGGACATTGAGCCCCAGGGACTGGCCTGTCTCTGCATTCCCAGTGTTAGGATTACAAGTACACATGACACTATTATTATTTTATCCATGCGGGTACTAAGAATTGAACTGAGATCCTTGTGCTTGAAAAAAAAAAAAAAAAAGTACTTTACTGACTGAGCAACCTCCCAAGTCTACACACTTAAAACAAAACAAAACAACAAAACAAAAAAACCGATCCAAACCAAAAAAAAAAAAACAACTTAGATTTATTTATCTTTATGTGTATGTGTATGTGCGCATGTGCTAGAAATAGTGGATGGTGTTTAGAAACCTAGTGATTAAAAATGATGAAACAAGGTCAGCGTCCAAAAAGGACTCCAAAATACATAAACAATTTTGCCACAGACCACCCCAGCCGGGTATGGGGGAAACAATTCTGCCATGGACCACCCCAGCCGGGTGTGGGGGAAACAATTCTGCCACGGACCACCCCAGCCGGGTGTGGGGGAAACAATTCTGCCACAGACCACCCCAGCCAGGTGTGGGGGAAACAATTCTGCCACGGACCACTCCAGCCGGGTGGGGGCGGTCCCTGGGATGAGGGCCCTTGAAGACTAGGTGGGCAAGGACTCGGCAGTAACAAATAAAGACAAACACAGAGGCAGTTTGAATCTGAGTGTATTTTGTATCTCTCAAGCAAGGATTTTTATACACAATGAAACAAGTATTACAACTCTTAGGAGATGTGTTCAGTGAAGCAATCATGAGTAGAACACAGAACACGTGTGTACTGAAGCAATCACGGATAGGACAGATAATATTGTTATTCGGCACAGGAAAGTACAAAATTATCCAAGGCGAATGGCATAATTCCAAGAGCAGGTTAAAAATTCTTATGGTCTGTAGTACTTAACCTATATTTTTGTGAATCTTCAAGGTGTGATTTTAAACTATTTAAATTTTTTATTTAAGCCTCTCTTAACCATAGACCAAAGCCCACTTCCGACAACACACGTATAACCATATGATATTTTGTTGTTGGGAAAGTTTTTATCAATCATAATACTATTTTATAATTTTATAAATGATTTATAAAGTGAAAGCGCTGGTTCTCCTGGAGATAAGGTCATGGCTAGTGACTCCATCTCAAGGGATGGTCTCTCATCCAATTTCTCGCTAAGAATCTCAGCCTAGGCTATCAGGAACGTCTCGTGGATAAGAAGAGGAATAGAACAGATGAATTGCCATGAGAATTATGGCTCAATATTTTTTCTCCAGCCAAGAGTTCCACGACTGATTCCAGGAGACCTCTTTCCTTTGAAGTTAACGCTCCACTCTGTGGAACTTGTCACACAGAATCTACTGGAGTTGGTGTGGCACAATTCTCTAAGTTTATTTGCACTGTGGCGTGTGCAGGTACCTGAGGAGGCCAGAGGGCACTGGATCTCCAAGAACTGGAGATGTAGGTATATCTAAGCCTCCTGACAAAGATGTTAGGAAGCAAACTCAGGACCACTGTAAAGCACTAAAAGCTCTTAACTCCGGGGCCACGTTAGCTCCCTCCCACACACTTCCTCAATATCCAAGTATAAACGTCAAACTTCCATTTTTATGGCCTGGTGTCAAAGTCAGTGTGGTGGTTGGATTGCAGACTAGGAACTGGGCCCAGCCAGGCAAGGAGAAGGGCCTCTTTGTAAGGTCATATGCCTTTTGGTCGGGGGTGGGGTCACAGCACATGGTAATGATCAAAGAAGATGAAACCTGCCCTGTCCCCACCCAACTGTACACCTAGAGAACTGCTTATGTATCTTGGGGTGTCCTTTTTGGACTCTAACCTTGTTTCATCAATTTTAATCACTAGATTTCTAAAAATCATCCAATATTTCAAGCATTCAGAAAATTTCATAAAATATCATTAATGTGCCCATCACATAATTCTCTCAGATGTAATATTGTATCATAATTGTATCATGGTTTCTAGTGGTGGAGGTGATGGTCGTGGTAGTGTGCGTTTGTGTGTGTGTGCGCGTGCACGGGTTCGAGCAGTGCACTTGTTTGGAAGGGGGGCCCAGAACTTAGCCTTAGGTGCTTTTCCTCAGGGCCCACCCACCTTTTCCTTAAGACAGGATATCTCACTGGAATGGGGGCTTGCCAATTAGGCTAAGGTGGCCATCCTGTGAGAGGCAGCACTCTCCCTGTTCTGCCTCCCTGGTACTGGGATGCAAGTGTGGGCCACCATGCTCACTTTCATACTGGAGGTCACACTTGGGTTATGACAAGCATTTTGCTAGCATTTTGTGACCTCCTCCTCTTCTTTTTATTTCCTGGGAAGAAAACAATGTTTTCTTGATAGGTTATTGACTAATGACCGATGTGGGAGGGCCCAGACCCTGGTGGGCAGTGCCACCCCTGAGGAAGTGGTCCTGGATGGTATATATATATATATATATATATGCAAGTTGAGCAAGTCATGGTGAGAAAGCCAGTAAGCAGCACTCCCCCCTGCCTTCTTCAGGTCCTGCCTCCAGGTTCCTGCCTTTAATTCTGCCCTCGCTTCCCTCAGCAATGCACTGTAAGATAAGACAAAGCCATGAAATGACACAAAATGACACAAAATGACAAATGAGATGAAGCAACCTTCCTCCCCAGGTTGTCCTTGAACCTAGTCCTTATCACAGCAACAGGAACCCTGCCTAACACAGCGCCATATTGGAGGGAGGTGGGGCCAAGCCTTCTCACCAGCTCCAAGCTTGGGATTGTTTCTTGATGTTCTCACCTCGGGAGAGCCCCTCTCTTCCCCGTTCTGTCATTTTTATTTGTGCGGCTCAGCCTAGCCCCGACTCTTATCCCTCACCCGTCTCCTTCATGCCATTTGCAGAAACCTCATGATAGCATGGGGTAAGCATCATTTCATATAGTTTCCGGAGATTCCTTGTATTGTCTTTTTCTTATCGATTTGCAAGAACAGGGAATCATTTATGTGATGTACGGTAGAGGTTGATCTGTCCTCAGTGCAGTAAGCTGTGGATAATATCTTCAGCTGCAACTCGGATTCCAGCTTTAATCACAATGCCTTTTTTTTTTTTTTTTAGTCCAGACTTCTATAAGACAGCTAACGTTGCCAATCTCTCCTTTCATGGCTTCTTGTCTCTGGGTTGCATTAATTACAGAAATAGGGAACAGCCGCGGCACAGGCGGACAACTGGCCGGGGCTTTTATTGAGGCAACACGTCACTGAAGTGACAGCCTGCTCCAAGCAGCATCTCAGCTAGCTGTTATGTGTCTTATGATTGCACCTTTCTGGTAGCAGGGGATCCGAGGACATGTTCCAGTTTGAGGCAAAGGTCTGGGGCCCCATGCTGTCTTCAGACCACCACGTCTCCCAGGAATGGAGGGATGTCAGCTCGGTCACCAAGGTGTGCATCCCTCCCTGTGAATGGGGACTGGGGTGACTGCTGTGGCATTGCCCACTTCTCATCTCCTGTCTCCATTTGCTTCTGTCCCTCTTCCATGTCCCCGGTCCCCAGCTGGTTCCAGTAGCAGCCGGAATCCACTGACCCAGAGGCTGAGTCGGGCAGCCCCAGTCTACCGCAGCGTGAGAAGCCAGGCATGCTTTGGGCCCAAACTTCCTGTGGTTTACAGCCAATATAGCGAAAAACTGACTTCACATTTTAAGAGTGATTTAGACAGTAGATCCAAACATCCTGGAGGAAAACACCTTTCTGAAGAACAACCACTAAATCTATATGGACAGACAGTATGACTTTCAAGGCAATCCTAAGAAATCCATTTACATAATCAGCTGGTGATGTCTCTGTTCTTCTAAGTGGCTCTGGGCTCGATAGAGAATCCTATGGCTTACAATCAGTGCTTTATGTCAGTGCTCCCTGGCATGCCTTCCACTCTTTACATGCAGCCTTAACAGTGCTGGCAGTGGAGTGGAGTGGGAGCATGGCAGGGTCCTCTTTGCTTTACCCGTCTTGTTGGCAGAACCTACAAAGATAAAGATTTCATCTCTATCAGCTAGATTGTCTTGGCAGGCCAAGCATAGGCCAGCATAGGATGGCACAGCTTGGCCAGCCTTCTTGGATACTGATTTGCCTCTGGCCAAGCTATCCATTATACTTTAGAAAGAGATGTTCATTTTTACTTATAAACACATCTAATTTTGGTTTTACTATCTCTCTGGTCTTGGGTTTTTGTGTGTCTCTCTTTTAGTGTCTGAGAGCTGATCTGGGGTCATCTGTCTACGGGTGTAGGGTGAAATGCATAGAGACATTTGATTTTGCTTTAGAAAAACTCAAAACAAACAAACAAACAAACAAGCTAAAGAAAAAGACCCTCCCGACCACACAGACCCTATAAACTATCACAGAAAAACTTTTAAAAATTATTGCTTGCCATATCATGTCCCTTGGAGTCACTGGGAGCCCTGTGAAGGAGAGGGGTACATCTCCATTATCAAGCAAACTTTTAATTTATTTAAAATTTTATCATTATTTAATTAAAGAGCATGTACATGTGCCACAGTACACATGTGGTAGTCAAAGTGCAACTTTCAAGCATGCCTAACCTGTATCCCGAAACCCTTTCACTTTTTTTTTCAAGATAAGATTTCTCTGTGTAGCCTTGACTACCCTGGACTTGCTTTATAGACCAGGCTAGCCTCGAACTCACAGCGATCCACCTGCCTCTGCCTCCCGAAGTGCTGGGATTAAAGGCGTGTGTCACCACTGCCCAGCTGCCCTTTCACTTTTATGAAAAGACTACCTTGCTGCCAACATCTGGGATTCTAGGGCTAAAGGCTTTTTTCTGTCCCACAGCCTGTCTCCTCAGCCCGCAACTTAAGGAAGCAAGTAGTGGGAAGGCGTGCCCCGGGAGCAGCCCTTGGGTAATGGCAGATGGGCACTGATGTATGGAGGAGGCCCAAGCTCTGTCTCCTGGTGGCTAGGAGTCTGCTGTGTGTGTTTCATCCTGGGTCCCAAGGTTTCCCTGCAGGGCTAAGGCCCAGTTGGTCACAGTGGTAGCAATGATACAGTGCCTTTATTAGCTGCCATCCTCTTGCCTGGCCCTGCCTGCTACCCTGCATAGAGTTCATGGGGGTGGGGGGGGGACAACAGTGAGTTTTTTCTAGATAGGAAACCTGTTCCAAGCTGGGACTGTGTTGCCCCTGGTACCTGCCATCTATGATCTGCTTACTAAGTGCCATGACATGAGGGGCAGGCAATTTTGTAAGGGAGGAATGATTCCAGGATGGCCCATGATATCAGTAGTATGGGCAGCTTTTCTGTATGTGTGCGTTTTACTCAAGTTCCCTTGGTTGCAACCACAGACCTTTGTTCCGCACAACTGAAGAGACGGCTGTTGCATCGTAGGGCTACAGGAAAGTGCACCATGTTGAGGAAGGGGCAGGAGATGGGCTAGCCAGGGTGGCATGAGGCAGTAGGGAGTATGGATAGCAGCTAGAATTTACTGGGCACTAGCTGTGTGCCAGGCCCTCAGCCTCAAATGCCATCTGATTTTATTTTCACAGCAACCCCATGAGGTTGCATCGTGATGCCATCCCTACATCGCCTGGGTCATGCATTTCCTGGGGACGCTGGCTTCAGAGAACTTCTTGTTGTTCTGTGTTGTCTTTCTCGGTGTAGGCAATGGTGCTCAGAGCTTTGCACACACTAGGCTGGTCCTGTACTAATGAGCTGGGTTCCCAGGCAGAAGCCTGAATTCTGGACTATCTTTCCTAGTTGATACCTTTGTGGCCCAGGCATGATGGCATCTGGTCTCTTTCTCTCGTAAGTTTCAAGTTCTTGGGGAGACCCATAAAATTCACTCAACTTTTATCAGCTTGGTCCAGCGGTATACATTAAATCCCAGGAGCTCATCTGCACTCTCACATATCTCCTAGGATAGAATCGTGAGAGAATATTCTTTTACCCCAAACTTTCCTCTCCTCCTCTTTTCTTTCTTTCTTTCTTTCTTTCTTTCTTTCTTTCTTTCTTTCTTTCTTTCTTTCTTTCTTTCTTTCTTTCTAAACAGAGTCTCTAGCCCAGGATGGCCCTGAAATTGTATGTAACTGAAGATGACCTTAAACTTTAGTTTTTCCTCTCTCTGTCTCCTAACTGCTGGGACTACAGGTGTGCACCATCATGCCTGCCTTCTGTGGTGCTGGAGAGGGAACCCAGGACTTTGTGCATGCCTATATGTACATAAACACTCTATCATCTGAGCCGCACCTGTAGCTCTAGGTGCAGCAAATAATGCCTCTCAGAATGAGGTCCCTGAATCACACTAGCATCCCCTGGGAGCCGAATGGGAAAACAAATTCACCTTTCTGCCCCATCCAAGACCTACTTGCTTTGAGCTTCTGAGGGCAGAATCTGGATGCTTCATGTATGTAGGAGTTTCCATGTTCTGGTGCCTGGATACTGATGGTGGAGGCCCCATGAAGAGCCTTTGGAACCTTGCCATTACTAGATAAACTGCTGGAATGTCTTGTTGGCAAGAGGCTATAGCCACCATCTATTGTGTTTTCTTTTGAAAACAGTTAGGCATCTTTACTTTTTCATAAGAACAAAACCAGAACACAAAGGATCTACATGTAGGTCAGAGCTGTCTACCTGAATTCAAGTTTCACAAATCCCAGGGAACACTTTCCCGTGTGTGTGTGTGTGTGTGTGTGTGTGTGTGTGTGTGTGTGTGTGTGTGTATGTGTGTGTGTGTAAGCTCCAAGGATCGGGTCTAGTTCCAGGTGTGAATTGAAGAAGGTACACAATTTAGCTACAATTGTAATCTCTCTCTCTCCCTCTCTCCCTCTTCCCCCTCTTCCTCTCACTCTCCCTTTCCCTCCTCCCTCCCACCCCTCCCCACCTCTGCTACCCCCACATGAAGATTCCTAGCAAGTCCAGGCTCTGCTGCACTTTCCACCTTGAGATATCAAAGGGAGGGAGTTCCATTCTCCCCAGCATGCATGTTTTCCCATCTTGGAAGAGCTGTTCTTGACTCTGGTCCATATAATCTTTTCTTAGCTATGTTGGGGGAACAGAGCCCGATGCTTCTGAAGATCTGCGCCCAGTAAGGGTGCCTTAGAACCAGAACTTAGCCGGAAAACAGAATCCCTCTGCTGAAAAGAGATGAGAGGCCTTGATTTGTGTCATCTGCTAATTTCTTTCTTGTACTTTCTTGCTCATTCACTCTCTTTTTTTTCTTGTGTTTATAGTTCAGGTTTGGCACCCAGAGCCCAGAACATTTGTATATGTTAGGAATGTGTTCTGCCATTGAGGTATAGCCCTAGCACCTAACTCTGGGTTAATTTACCTATCCGCCCCTCCATGTACACACACACACACACACACACACACACACACACACACACACACACACGTTTGTGTTACTGGGGGTGGAACTCAGGCCTTGTACATGCTTGGTAGGTACTTTAAAGCTGAATTACAGTCCATAAAAGCTTACTCCTATGATGGCTCTCGTTTTATCTTGGCTGATTTTAAGCCACCAAAATGACATAGATGGAGCCGGATAGTCATAACAGCACACACAGCGTTTCCTCCATACTGACGCACTATTGTGTAGCATAAAGACCCTCAGGAATGCGCCACCGCAAAGTCACGAAATAATAGAACAATGTCTCAGGAGTGTTACTGTTGTTTTTCTATAATCCATTCAATCTTAAATTTAAGAAGCACAGTTTAAAATGACTGTGTTTACCAGGGAGCTCCTGAAAACTTAAGTCATCTCTGCCAAGCTGGTACAAGCTAGCTCCAGTGGGCCACCAGATATGGCCTGAGAGGCCAGGAAGAAATCATGATTCTCTGCTCTATCTCTCATTTTTCTCTCCCATTCCCTGCTGGGAACAACACCACATTACTCCTGGTTGCGTCTTCTAGTGGCTTCCAGGGTCTGTGTTACGAAGTGCTTATAACACTGGGTTCTTATAAACATCCCAGCCTCCAGCCTTTTGCCTTTAGACCAGTGTTTCTCAAACCCCCTAATGCTGAGACCTTTTAATACAATTCCTTATGTTGTGGTGACCCCAACATAAAATTATACTGTAATTTTGCTACTGTTACTAATCATAATGTCAATACCTGTGTTTTCTGGTGGTCTTAAGTGACATCTGTGAAAGGGTCATTCGATCACCCCCAAAGGGGTCGAAACCTTTAGGTTGTGAACCACTGCATTAGGCAGTTCTGTTTATTTTTCCTTCTTTCCTCCCTCCCTCCCTCCATCCATTCTTTCTTTTGCAGGGAAGATAACTTTGTAATTATGTTTATGTACAGAAAACTTGGCAGTATGTATTTAACCTAGTTCAGTGGCGAGTTCCCTGGCCTTCACCTTTTTCAGCTTGGCAGTGTCAGCTACAGATTTAGGATCCAGGACGTTGCCTCCCCACTGGCAGTGGATTGCATCGTATCTATCATTGTAATTGGTCCTGATAACTTAGCCAGAGCACCCTTGTCTCCAAGTTAACATGCATGACAGCAACAGTGGTGCAAATCTTCCTGTGGACCCACTGCCCGACCCTGGCCTTTCCCTTGATGATGCAGTAGGGGACCCCCATCTCTCAACATAGGGCAGTTAGGAAAAACCACCAGCTCAATGGGGGTCTACATCATGGGCAGTCACCACCAGCTGAGCCTTCTTGTTCTCCACCCAGGTGGTGACTGTGTTGGCCCCGGCTCGAAGGTCAGGTGGTCTCCTAGTTGGGACATCCCCTTTGCCAGCTGCTTCCTTCTCAGTGTGCTCCAGCAGCCTTTGCTTTTCTTGCTTTTTCTCTAGCCTGCACTGTGGGTAAGCTTTGCCAGACCATGTCCTGGAGGAGCTGGTTAGTGGTGGGAGGTGCTTTGAACCGCTTACAGAGGATGGCCCTTTCTGATGCGGCCTGATGTAGCGGGGCCATTTGATGAAGCACGTGACATCTCTTTTGGGAAGAATGTCCTGCCCAATGGGGAAGTCTTTAGGCTTTTTCTCAAACAGAGGATTTAGAACCTTTTGGGCCTTCCATATCTTCCAGGGTCACCTTCCCCTTGGCCTCTTTCCTTTGGGCATCTGGCTGGGATGGAGGAGAGAGAGGTTCATTTTCAAGTAAAGCTCAAACATGGGACTAGGGCATTGTAGCTTCTGAACATAAAGGTCCAGTTGACTGCAAATTTCTTTGGAAAGTAAGGACATGTCTTTCTTTCAGGCTTAGATTCAGTTCACACGTTTGAACTAAGAATAAATGTAACCCCAGCTTGCGTCCCTCTCATCAAAAGAAAGAGATGACTGTTGCCCAGTGTTTTCACTTACAAAATTCACATCAAGAGTAGGGGAGGTTGAACATGGCTCAGCTGATCTCCTTCTCCTCCTCTCCTTCTCCTCCTTCTCTTTTTTCTCCTCTTCCTCTTAGAGGGGTGTATATGTGCATATACATGTGTTTAGGTATTTGTAGAGGCCAGAAAAGGGTGTCAGATCCCCTGGAGTTACAGGCAGTCATGAGTTACCTTATGTGTGTGCTGGGAACTGAACTCTGATTCTCTGCAAGAGCAGCAAGTGCTTTTATCTCTGAGCAATCTTTCAAGTCCACCCAGGGTATTTTTTTCAAGACAGGGTTTCTCTGTGTAGCCTTGGCTGTCTTGGATTTGTTTTGTAGACCAGGCTGGCCTCAAACACAAAGATCTCTGCCTGCCTCTGTCTCTCGAGTGCTAGGATTACAGCTGTGTGCCACTGAGCCCAGCTGGACCCTATGTATTCTTACCCCGACCAAGTTGACAGTTGAAGTTGACCATCAGAAGCAATGAGTGCATTCTATATTCTAATAAACTTATTCAAAGTGAGATCCGTCACACCCTGCATTTTGCAGCATAAACGTTTGTTACTTATGAGTACAAAGCAGAGTGAAGTGTTGTCTTACAGGGAGCTTTCCAAGAGGCACATGCATGAGAGTCATGGTTTAAAGAAGATATATGGACACCATGTGTGGAGCATCCCAACAGATATGAATGCTTGGAGATGATTTGCTATCCATAAGATAGAGTAAAGGTCAGCACAGTCATGAAGTCTATTTTGAAGGTTGCAATTAAAGGCGATGTCTAAGGCTCTTGCTTAACAACAGGGACGATATAGCAACAAAGCTAGGTCACTTTTTCTCTTGAATTGGCTCAACCCACCAAAGTGGCTAGACATTGAGCCATCCTTTCATCTAGAGAACAAAGTGACCAGTTGGGGACCAACCTGAGGCATAAGCCTAAAAAGGGAACCCAGTATTTGGGCCTGAAGCAACAGGGCTAACTAATGTTTGCATGATCTCTACGAAAGGGAAGTTGAAGGACAAATGGATAATCCTTTTTGCTCTTGAGAGACTATTAAAACATCTTTGTAATGCCAATCACAGGCAGTATAACGTGCATCACCACACACCACCAGCAAGGTCCCTCTGGATGCACCCAGACCCAAAGGGAAGCCTGCCTGGGAATATGGAAACGGACCTGCAACTCCTAAGACATCAATGCAGGGAGTTCTGAAGGCGACAAGTACCATTTCCTTAGATCCTCCTGTGTCTGACATGTCAGTGAATTAGCATCAGTGTTGTATTTTGAGACTTGGTTTCAGGCCTCAGTAAATTGTCAGCGCTGAGTTGTTTGGGTATTGGCCTGGGTTGTACTTTACTCCAGTTGTCACAGGCTGCCACTGGTTGTGCACGAGGCAACAGGCTACTTGGAGATACTTTCTTGGGAGGATACATGACATTTCACAGAGGACCTACCTAAGACTCGGGGGAGTTAGGCGCATCTCACATCCAGAAACACAGTGGCTAGGCACATTGAGCCATATGCTCTGCTCTAGACTTTATGCTTTTTATGGCTTTACACTGGACACCTAGAAAGCATTAAGGAGCTCTCCAGGAGGGGCATACTTCACAGTTTGATAAGTGCCTTGCCAACTTTCACAATTGTGTGGATTTAGATTGATTGTTAACTCCCACGGGTTTTATTTTACTAATCCTTCTCTTCATCCACAGACAGGAAGTGAAACGACTGACTGCACGGGAGGAATGCAGCCTCCCTGGGCTGGCAGGTGTTAGGTCAGGGCTGTCTTTTAATTTAACGTGTTTGTGTGTATACATGTGTATAAGTGCATGCATGCATGGGTGTACAGAGAAAGGAGAGAGTGCATATGTGCATCAGTGCATGTGTGTATATGTATGTACATGTGAGTGTTTATGTGGTTTGCATATGTGAGTTTATGTGTGTGCATGTGCATGCACATGTGTGTGTGTGTGTGAGAAAGAGTAAACATGCATGCATATGTGCACATGTCAACCTCGGTGCTCCTTTTAGTCACTCTCTAACTTGTAATTTGAGTCTCTCACTTTAACTTGAGCTCATAGTCTCCTGGGGCTCTCTGGCCAGCAAGCCTCTGTGGCCAGTTTCTATTTTTCCAGTGCTAGGATCTCAGGTTACCATGCCTAGCTTTCTCACATGATTCCTGGGGATCAAACCCAGTTCTCATGCGTGGGCAGCAATCCATTTACTGGCTGTGCTGTGATCTCCCTAGTCCCCCAAAGTTACTGTGTTCAGCGTCCCAGCTCTAATTTAGAGTGGAGACATCTAAGGCATAGAGGGGCTGAAGGCGTTGCCTGTGGTTACAAAGCTGGATTCAGAGCCATGCACCTGATTCCTGGGCTTTTCTGAGAGGTATCTGAGTCTTGAGCAGTGACGTCTTCAGGTGAGGCAGAAATGGAGAGCGAGTAAGTCTGAGGAAACATGGAAACAACTGTGGTGCCCACCGGGGTACCTGTGCATGCCAAGGCTTGTGTGCCATCACATTGACTTTCTTTGATCAGCCTCAGGGCATCCTGAGGGAAGCCAAGCACAACCTGGCAGGCAAGGATAATGAATTCTTCATCAGATAGTACCTGTCTGTTGGGAGCAGAGCAGATGCCTCACAGAAGTCTCAGAGCTTCTCTTTAATTGAGCACTGTGTGTCTTCGGTCAGGAATTTTGGCTGAAGGAGATGATTATATTGGATTAGATTGACATTGGTTAGGCAGGCCTTGAGCGACAGTCAGATCCTGAGAAGTCTTCCACTCAAATCCACCTCTGAGGCCACCTAGGCTTGCTCATGATTATCAGGAATGTCTTGTGTCTCCGCCCTGGCTCACAGCCTGCCAGGGAGACAGTGTGCAGACCTGCCCTTGCTGTTAAAACCTATGCATGGGTGCTGTACTTTGGATCCTAAATGTCCCCCAAGGTTGAGTTGGTAAAGGCATAATCCAAGAGTGGTGCTTTGGGGAACTGGTGGTCTCTTTAAAGAGGTGGGGCATTCTGGGATGTCCACATTGTCACCAGAGCCCTGCCCTTGAAAGACATGGTGGACCTGTAACTCCTTTCCTTTTTGTTCCCTGGACATGAAGTGAGCAATTGGATTCTGTCCCGTGCCGCTGCTGTGATGTGCCACCTCATCTCAGATATCTGGCCTTAGGAGTGCTGTGATCACAGACATGTGTCACCATGCCCAGATTTATGTGGATTCAGGGGACTTTTAACTCAGGACATTGTGTCTTTGTGGCTAACACTTCAGCCACTGATCCATCTCCTCAGCTGCACAAATCTTCCTGTTCTAGTTTCCTTCCTGTTGCTGTAATAAAACATTCCAACAACAAAAACAGTGTTGGAGAGAAAGGGGCTTATTGAAGCTCACAATTCCAGGTTAGAATCTGTCATGGTGGGGAAGTCAAGGTAGAAGCCTCAAACAGCCAGTCACATCGTATCCACTGTCAAAAGCAGAGAGGAGAACACACGTATGCTCATGTGCTCACTTGCTAGTGCTCAGTTTGATTCCTTCACTCTGAAACAGTGCAGGGTCCCTGACTAGAAAGTGGTGCTGCCCACAGTGGGCTGGGTCTTCTCACAGTAATGAGTTTAGTTAAGATGATTCTCCCACAGTCATGTCTGCAGGTCAAGTCAAGGCAGGCCCTCTTTCATGGAAATTCTCTTCAACGGTGACTCTAGTTTGTATCAAGTTGGTAATCACAGCTCACCATCATACTTCCTCTTTGAGGTGAGTCAGTGATGAGAATTTTAAACCACAGTCGCTGTTAAAAAAAAAAAAAAGTCAACTGGGTTAGGCTAGAAGCCTGAGGCATCTACTTGCCTCTCATATTGTATTTCTGTCTGCTTTATAGCACTACTGAAAATTCTGGCTGCCCTTTCAGGAACGCACAGCCCAGGCTGAATTCTTCATTTTAATCTCCCAATCTGTCTTCCTCTTTCCTCTTCATACCTGTTTCTTCTTCATCACCTGTAGGCAAAACCATCCAGGCTCCTCTGCAAACCCCTCAAATCTCCTCCCTCTGGCTTCTCAAGCGTCAGCCCTGGCAGCTGCCACCTACTTGGTCTCCCCTCTCTCTGTCTCTTATCCCTCCGCACTCATTCTCTATTTGGTAACTCATCACTAAGAAATGGCAAATGAGGTCATCTTTACCCTCTGCACACCAGCCTTCCACAGGCCTTGCTCTGGCAGCACGCATGAGCTAAGCCTTTTGAAAAGCTCAGCTTCCCTTCTGCAGTGCGGCTACACTCAACCCCGATGGCCTCCCCAGCTGGCCTCTGCCTGGTGCTCTTTTGCTTTTGCCATTTGGTTGACCTCTTGGCTATTTCATTCTGTAAGGTTTATGAGCATGCTCCTCCCCGTGGGTCCCCAGAGATGTGCTCCACCGTTATGCTGTATGAGCAGACGTCTTAAATGCTATAGATAGAAAGGAGTAACCACAGCCTGATTGCCCGAGTAACACCCACTTAGTCCCATATTACAGTAGCAATAGAGTGTTCTCCAGCCAGAGATGCAGTCAAGAAGGTCAGATTTGAGAGGTGAGAACAACTAAAGCCCCATCACTGGTCTGAGAAGGAGGAGGCCATGTGAACAGGGACGGAGATGGGAAAGGCAGTCCCGTAAGTTGGGCAACATTAAAAGTGATCTCAGAAGCTGCTTCTCCCAAGAGGCTCCCTCAGATAGCCAGGAAGCAGATGCCTGGGTCTTAGTCTTGTGATTCTTTGATGTTAGACAGAACCGAGAGTGAACACATCTGTGTTGTTTTTGAGCTGCTATTTGTGGTCATGTGAGGGCAACAATAGAGAGATGACATAGTCTGCAGTGCTCCCTTCTCTATTAGTTCTTTCATATATATATATATATATATATATATATATATATTATTAATTTATTCATATTACATCTCAATTGTTATCCTATCCCTTGTATCCTCCCATTCCTCCCTCCCTCCTGCTTTCCCTCTACTTCCCTCCCCTATGACTGTGACTGAGGGGGACCTCCTCCCCCTGTATATGCTCATAGGGTATCAAGTCTCTTCTTGGTAGCCTGCTATCCTTCCTCTGAGTGTCGTCAGGCCTCCCCATGCAGAGGACATGGTCAAATATGGGGCACCAGAGTTTGTGTGAAAGTCGGTCCCCACCCTCCACTCAACTGTGGAGAATGTCCTGTCCATTGGCTAGATCTGGGTTGGGGTTCGAAGTCTACTGCTTCTATGGCATCTTCTCTTGCCAGGCCAAATCGCTCTCTGCCAGCTCTCCTGGCACCAAGCCCCTCCCCCCAGCTCACTTGATGCCAAGCCCGTCCCCCTTCCCCCTCCCCCGCTCTTCACTCTCAAGCTGCCTTCCATTTTGCTTCTTAGTCATCATCGTAGCTTGGCCTCATCTGTGTTCTCCCCTCTAACACCACAGATTGAATGTAAGGCTTCGTACATGCAGCTAAGGGCTCAACTGTTAAACCAGAAGCCCAACTCCTCTTTTTCACTTTTTGTTTTGGGACAGGGTCTCACTAGGTTGCTCAGCTGGCTTTGAACCCACTCCATGGCCTATGCAGCAGGCCATGAAAAGTGTGATCCTTCTGCCTCAGCCTCTCAAGTAGCTGAAACTGCAAGCCTGTCCCACCACACCTAGACGGCCTTGTAGACTAGAGACACGGTACTGTGCTCTTACATATACACTCCTGGAAGACCCAGCTCCTCTTCCTTTCTACTTAGATGGTTAAGTTATTAATCGTTCTGTGCCTTAGTTTTTCAAACCTGTAAAGTGGGAATAATTACACTCGCTCAGAGGGCCATATGAATGCAATCTATAAGATGTTTAAAAGCAGCAGTTGGCATAGAACAAGCTGTAATAATTCTAGTTGATGACTATTCATTTGCAGTAGTGTTCTATATTGGAGCTAAGCAAGCTACCATGTAACAAAGGCACAAAGGCACCTAATTTTTCTAAGTAAAGTTTTATTGGAACACAGCCACGTTTATCTACATGTGGTCAGTGGCACTTTTGTGCTGCTGTGTCAGAGTTGAGTAATTATGGTCACAAGGCTTGCAAAGTCTAAGTGATTTATTCTTTACCCTTCCTCAGAAGCAGTCTGCTGTGGTTTCTAGGTACCAGGAAGCCAGGACCACATTTGTTTTTAATCCATCTTGCCTCCTCCATTCTTGGCACAGTACTGGGCATGTGGTAGGTGCATGCCGTAGCATGTGGAGATGTTAACAGTTAGGTTGGGTATAAAGCTACTGTTGCCTGCCCAGGCATCCATCCTTGCTCCCTCTGTGTGGCATTAGCTCTTCTGCATTAGAACCAGCAGCTCCCTAATTATCATGCAGGCCAGCCCTTCCCTAGCCTCGTTAATGCTCCTGCAAAGCCATCATGGGCTTTAGCATCAAGTGTCATTTTTACTTTGCAAATTAATGCTGAGCTGCAGCTATAGTTAATAAGCTCAGTGTCCTCCAACCATTCATCCCCCAGATTGGTACCTACCTTGGATTGTCTGAGATGGCTCAGATGTCATGATGTCAGACCACCTAGTCATAAATCAGTAGGTGTCACGGAAAATGAAGTGCTTTGATGAAACTGATATCAGTTTCAAGTTGCCCTCCCTCCCCTTAGAAAACCAAAGACTGCATTAGCCTTTGACCTGTATTGCTGGAACATTCTAAAGTGTCTAAGTTTTGCATCAGCTACATGGACACCTTTCTCGCAGTTTTTTTTCTCCCACGGCTGGTCCATTGCCATCCATCATGATATTTCATATTTCTATTCTCATATTCTTTAATTATTCCATGGGGCCTTTCAGAGAGTTTAAAATTATCAACTGTATTACACTTGCAGAGAAATCAAGTTCCCTCTCGGTGAGGTGAAGCAACAGAGCTGATTGCTAATTGAGCTGTTTGCCACCAGGATGGGCTGCGTCAGTAATCACCAGTGGGTGTGAGGGGGTGGGAACCAGCAGAGCCTACCTCCCAAGTGTTCCCTCAGCCCTGACTCAGAGCTTATTGCTGGCCGATGATCCGCTCACTGTCCTGTCTGGTCTAGAGGGTTGCTTTTTATCTCTCCTAAAGGTTTCCTCAAGGTGCTATGCTTACTTCCTGGTTTGGGCAGAATCCTGAGGGACATAGCTCATGGTTGGGAGCTGTGGAAGGGAGGGATGGAGGTTGTGTTGTTGTCGCTTGGCTTTGAGTCAGCCTGGTTGTGAAACCATGGTGGGCTGGTGTGCAGGGGAGGTGAGAACTCAGATGTTTGTGTTTGTGGCAGCCCACTCAGGATGAGCAAACATCTGCTTCAGTCCCACGACGAAGTTTGCATTTCTTGCTTTCCTCTCAGCAAACATGGAACGGGAGGGGAAACATGGGAGTTTTTGCTCATAGCTCTTCAGGTCACCAAGCAAGAGGCCTCGGCACTGCTGAGGTAAGCTGAACCCAGATGGAATTTCCCTGAGTTGATGGTGTTGGGTGTAAGATGACAGCTTTGAGTCTCGGTGTAGGAATCTTGGTTAAACTTAACACGGAACACATGAAATCTAGGTTCTGGGCAAGAATTATTTAATTTGTTTATGAGAGTGCTGTCCCTTCAGACCTTTAGAACCTCGGTTGACCTTTTAGAGGAATGCCCAACTCCTGGCTCCTCTGTAATAGTGTCGTGTGAATGGATGAATTAATACGGGGAGGGCTTAGCGTAGCCTCTGCCATGTTAAATGTTCAACAACCATTAACATTTACTGCTGCTTGCCTTGTTACCATGATTGCAATCACATAATTTCATAGTCTTCCTTTGTTACGAATGTTCCCTCATACCTGGTCTTTTCTGAAGAGAAAACAGGTTGTGTTAGATCTTGGGGAGGGAGGAAGTTGGAGAGGAGGACTGGGAGGAGTGAAAGGAGGGGAAACTGAGGCTGGGATGTATTATATGAGAGAAGAATCTATTTCTAACAAATAAATTTTTAAAACATTTTATGAAAGCTATTTTGTTCTAGGATTTTTTTTTTTTTTTACTATTTTCATCGATATAAGCAAAATGTTGATAAAGTATTTTAAGTCATGACAGAGTCCAGGGAGAGGAGGGTTCAGTGGGTAATGGGGCTTGTTGTCAAGCCTGATGACTCACATGGTGTGAGAAGAGATTTGACGCCAAGAAGTTGTCTTGTGGCCTCCATATATGTACCATGTCCTGTACACCTTCTCCCTCACACATAATAAACAGAAGTTAAAAAATCTTTAAATATTACAGGACTTCAGTATATCCAATAAGTGAACTTTTAGAGGTTAAACTGCTTTGTAGGTTAAGAAATATAATAAAGGATTTTGTATACATACATATATATATATAATGAAAAATTTCTCAAAATATTTTTTGTGAAGTCCAAAATACAGCATAGATTTTGTAATCCCGATGTTCTGTATGAGCCTGTTGGGTCTGAAGTGTGGACAGCCTGGCCCTACACAGATGACAGCCTGCTGACCTTTATCTGAGCAATGATGATCTGTTTCTGCTCATGCTACAGTTCCATGGCTGGTTCATGAGAACAGAGAATGAGAGAGAAAAACAGAGGTTGCCCCCTTCCCCCTCCCCCTTTCCTCTCCCCCCTCCCCCTCCCCCTCCCCCCCCACCAGGGAAGGCAGACAATTAACTGGACTTCAAAGTTCATGCTATCTACAGTACAGTTAATTACAAAGTTTATTATTTATTAATGCTGATATATCCTGAGATTTTTTTGGTTGTTCCCCCCTAATGTTTTTACATAAGTATTACTGGTACCCATATCAACTATTAGCATATACCTTTAGTTGAATATAATTATTGCTTGAACAACTATTACCCATATACTTCTTAAAATTTTATTTATCTATTTATTTACTCTCTCCCCCCCCCTCGCCCCGGTGTGTGTGTGTGTGTGTGTGTGTGTGTGTGTGTGTGTATGTGTGTGTATGTGTGTGTATGTGTGAAGGTGCACACATGCCATGACCCAACTGGGTCAGAGGACAACTCAGCAGAGTTGGTTCTCTTTCTCTTACCGCCTTGTGAGGCCTGGAGACCTAGGGATTAAACTCAGGTTGTCAAGCCTGCACTGATTCCCTAAGCATTTGTTTTGAGTTATGTTGAGGGGAGGATAGACCATGGAGGCCTTGTGAGGTCACAGAGAGAAAGTGAGGTGGCACAGAATACACGCGAGAGAGCTGCAGCATGTACCCCTTGTCCCTCAAGCGTCCTCTGTTCTGTTTGGCCTTCACCCCTCCGTGCTCCCTGAGCTCTGCATGCTTGCATTATCATCATTGCATTTTAAGGGTTCCACGGCATGTCCTTGAGAACAGTGTTCTCTTGAACTTTCTAGGTCCCAGTCCCAGCCCTCTGTGAACGGTGCTGTGTGACCTCAGATATGTCATTACTTCTCTGTTCTTGTTTCTACATGTCCACAGCTCAGAAGGCTTTAAAGGGAAAGGAATGAATTGGCGTGAATGTTGCACACACGTGCTGTTTTGCCTTGTAATTTCAGTCTGCATCCACCAAGAAAGAGAAAGACTGTAGAAGAACCTAGTTTCCAACTGCTGAAAAGGGCAGAGAGCTTTAGCTGTGGACCACATGAAAAGGCGAAGAGGCTGGATTTGATTGTTGGTCAGCTTGAGGCGCTGACTCCTGGTCACTGAGCCACTCAGATACTGTTATTGTATCTTACTGTAGTCCATGTGTGTGTCTCTGTGCGTACATCTGTAAATGTATGTGTGTATACCTGATGTGCAGATGTACATGTGTACAGCTATATATATGTATATACACAAGAATGTGTATGCAGCTGAATGTATGTATGCATGCTCATGCATAGGAGGACAATTGAGTGTATGGGTGTGTATGTACACGCGCACACACACACACAATTATATACATGTAGATGTGTGCATACACAGTCAATTGTTCACAGGAGCTTGTATACGTACACACATATGCATAACTGTGTGCATGCACATGCATGTTTGTACAATTGAATCTAGGTGTGCATGTGTACAGCTGAGTGTGTATATAGCTCCACACATATACATGTGTACAGTTGCATGTAGGCACACATGTACATGTGTACACCCGTATATGCATATACACATGGATGCGGATTTAGCTGAGTGTACACTTGTGCATGGTGCTGGAGCAGTAGCTGAGAGCTTACATCTCATCTGCAAGTTGCATGCACTGAGAGTAAGACCCGAGCCTGCCATGGAATTATGAAACCTTAAAGCCCACTCAGTGTGACACACCTTCTTCAACAAGGCCACGCCTCCTAGTCCTTCCTACGCAGTCTCCCAGCTGGGAATCAAATATTTAGCTACATGAGCCTATGGCGGGCATTTTCATTCCAGCCAGCACAGCTGGTGGATAAGGGCACTTGCAGGAGCCTGGCAACCAGAGTTCAGGACCCCTGTGGTGGAGGAGAGAACTGAGTCCCTCAAGCTGTCCTCTGACCTCCTTGTGAATGTGTGACACTCTCCCCAACAAATACATAAATGTAAAAAAAATTTAAAATACAAATAAAGCAAAGACTCAAATGGATTCCTTTTAATAGAGTTATGTCTTTTTGTCTTTCTAATGAGGGTCATTCATTCCCCCTCCCTGACCAGTTAGACATTAGAAATGTCCCAACTATTTTCTCTTTAGTGCTCTTCTTGAAAATATATTTTGCTTTTACTAAGTCCATTATTTAAAGCATTTAATTAATATTTTTATTGCCTGGTCTGTTTTGGGTTTGTTTTATGGTTCATTCTATATAGTTTGTCAATTAAATTCATTGCCTTCCTTTCGGTCCCCATTTCTAACACATACTACGTCTTGAGCTAGAAGCCTTCCTTCGTGCATTCTGGTCCATCTCTCAGGCTTTAATATGGTGTTTTAATTTTTACTAATTTATTCATTTGTCAGTGGTTTATGCTTTCAGTTTGATTTGCTTCCATAACTGTGAGTTAGTTGAAAGGGATGAAAGATTTCTTTCCAATTTTTTTGGTTATTAATATCTATTACATAGATTTGTGGTTTGGGGAATTTGAGTGTTTTTAAAAAATGTCTATAATTATTCATGATCATGTCCCAATTACCCCAAGATTTAGTAGCTTCAGGTAGCTTTTGTTTTTTGTTTTTTTTATAAGAGGTTCTGAGGGTCAAGGAACTAGAGGTCATGTAGCTGGGTGGTTTGAGCTCAAGAGACTCATGAGTTATTTTTAAATTTTTTTTTTCTTTTTTGTAATTGGCCTACGGGGACTTACCAGGGAACAGACAGCAGCAGGCACTACCATGGTCTACTGAGGGACTTCCAATGTGGCAGCTGTCATGAGGGCAGGGTGGGGTAAAACAAATAAACAATATGGCAGCTATGTTTTCCTAGAAGAAGTGATGAGAGAGACAGGGAGGGAGGGACTGAGGGAGGGAGAGAAAGAAACCCAGTTTTGTACGGCCTTATTCCACACCCACATCTAGCCCATCCCATTTGCTAGAAGGGAGTCAGACACACAGAGCCTGCACAGGGAAGAAGCCTACACAGAGCATGTATATGGTTTACAGAGAGATGTTTGGGAAGCTGCCTGCTGTAGCGTTGTTCATTTAAAGTTATTATTGTTATTTAAATTTATTTTTGCTTATTATTGTTGTGTATAGGGACATGCACACAGTTTAGCATGCTTGTGGAGGACAGAGGACAACTCTTGGAGTTGGCTTTCTGGCCCCACTATGGATGGAGTTTGGGCACTGAGTTTGGGTGGACAGGCTTGCATCATGGGTGCTTTTGGCTGCTGAGCCATGGTGACCTCCCCACTCTCTGTTTTTTGTAGTAGTTGATTTGGGTTGACATGAGTGCTTTGTTCCCATTTAGATGCAGCCTGACTTGTCACTTGTATGGAGCCTTCAACACGATCGCTTATTTCACTTGCTTTCTCAGTTGATTTTGGCCAATAATGAAGTCTATCTTGACGACCCCTCAGTCCTCACTGGAAATGAATGCATGCTGCAGACACTGGGTACATGATCTGTAAATGTCAGAGGTATTGAGTTCTCAGCTGCAGCTATTCAAGTCTTCTATAGCCTTAGTGATTTTCTGTCCACTTTTCCCCCCAATTACTGAGAGAGAAATGGCAAAATCTCTGGTCTTGATTGCGGATTTTTCTATTTCTCCCTTCAGCTCTGCTTATTGGTAGGTGTGTCACTCTTAGAATTAGCTTGATGGATGAGTTGCCTTGCCATGGTGAAACAAGTCTCGGTTTCTCTGCAATGTTTTTTGCTGACTATGCTGACTCTTACCCTGGCATTTGCATAGCCTTTTTCCATCTTATTTTTGTATACATTTAAAAATTTTAAAATTCTATATTCAATGCCTGAAGCTGGGTCTTGCTATTGCTGGGATTACAGGCATATGCCATCATATCCAGGTTTTTTTTTTTTTTTTGTATTTTTAATTTATTCGATTTTAGGTTTTCAACACAAGTATATATTATGTTTTGAGTATAATCCCCCCCCCTGTACAGGCTGGTTTTGTGTCAACTTGATATAAGCTAGAGGCATCAGAGAGGAAGGAGCCTCAGTTGAGGGAATGCCTCTGTGAGATCCAGCTGTAAGGCATTTTCTCAATTAGTGACCAGTGGGGGAGGACTCAGCCCATTGTGGGTGGTGCCATCTCTGAGCTGGTGGTCCTGGGTTCTACAAGAAAGCAGGCTGAGCAAGCCAGGGGAAGCAAGCCAGTAAGCAGCACCCCTCCATGGCTTCTGCATCAGCTCCTGCCTCCAGGATCCTGCCCTGTTTGAGTTCCTGTCCTGACTTCCTTCAATGATGACCAGTAATATGGAAGTGTAAGGCAAGTAAACCTTTTTCTCCCCAACTTGCTTTTTGATCATGGTGTTTCATCACAGCAATATAAATCCTAGACACTCTATATTTCCCCATTTCCCCTGTTAGGTCTCTAACTCGGGACAAAAGGCTAACTTAGATACCGATTATTTCTCAGAATCGGCCTGGTAGACGGGTTCTCCCAGCATGTTGCAGGCTACTACACCATTCCTCCCTTAAACTCATCCAACCCAAGGGCTGAACTGCCCTTCCCCAAGTTACCCTTCCCTACCGTAACCCAGTTATTTCGGTTACCTGGCCTTTTCATCTACTCTTTTTCCTATTTTTTTTTTTTCGAGACAGTGTTTCTCTGTGTAGCCTTGGCCATCCTGGACTCACTTTGTAGACCAGACTGGCCTCGAAGTCACAGCGATCCACCTGCCTCTGCCTCCTGAGTGCTGAGATTAAAGGCGTGCGCCACCACGCCCGGCTTTTCATCTACTCTTTACTCTCCTGGTTCCCCCCTTTCCCCTGTCCCCTCTTCTCACATGGCCCAGCTCAGGGTCATGTCCACTCTGGACTCTCCCAGATGTTCCTGCCTCGCTATGCTCTCCCTTTCATCTACAGTAAACTTTCCCCTTCACCATAGCTAGGAGCAGTCATGTCCTGCCTGCTTCTTTAATTTCTTTTTCCCTTCACTCCTCTACCCTTCCCATTACTTCCCTTCATCTCTTGGGCAGTTTCACTTCTTTCATGTCATATATACATCCATGATTTACACATGTCTGTATAGGAATCACAGAAGAGATCAAATACGGTCTTTACCTTTCCTGGGTTGACTTCATTCACTTCACATAGATTACCTGTGGTTGCATCCATCTTCCTGCAAAAGACATGACTTTATTCTTCTTTGTGGTGGGAGGAGAGTCTGTTGTGTGTGCACCATGTCTCCTTGACCTGTTCCTTTGTTGTTGGACACCTAGGTTGGTTTCACAATTACATATTTCAGCGCTAAGCAGTTGCGGGTTTTATGACTTAGAAACTGCTTTGGCTCCAGTTGCAGAAACCTCAAGGCCAAGGTTTCAACAGCCTAGTTCTCTTTGCCTAAGAGACCTGGCAGGGCAGCTCCACAAAGTCACCAGAAATCAGGAAACTCCTAGTTCCCTACTCCATAGCTTCAACTTGTGACTGTCATCCTGGTGAGCAGAGAGGCTGCTGGCGCTTTATCCCTGGCATCCAGTTATCATCCGGAAGAAGGAAAAAGAGTGAACACAAATCCCCCAGTGACTTGCATTTAAATGGCCACTTCAGTTGGGTGGAGGTCAGAAAATGGGCTTTAATAGCGGGTCACTTGGCTGCTCTGAATAATACCAACATTTTATCAGTAAGACAGAAGAGAGGAATAGACTGAGTAAAAAATCCCCCCAAAGACACAAGAATTCCCCATAACTACATTTGCGTATAGATAATATCTTTAGCACTAAATGTGCCATTCTCTGACCCAGGGCTTTTGCTGAATTACATTTTAGATGATAGCAGATGACCATACCTGTTCTTTGGTTTGTATCGCCAGATGGATGAGTGCATGCTCTTGGTTCACTGAAAATTACACACTGTCTTATAAAAAGGAGGAGGCTGGCTATCGTTGCAGACCTAGAGATGGCTCATCTCACTGGGAGTAACCTACCCTGAGGCTTCTGATGGGCTTCCTGGTTTCTGTCTGTTCTCTCCCCTCAGCATTGGCTGACAAACACAGTAGCTGCTCCACTCTTCCAGAGGATGTACATTTTGTTTAAAGTGTGCTCTGTCCTTGCCTGCTCTTTCTTCTCTGCTTATCCTCGAGTTCCTCTTCCACCAGCTGCTTGCACAGGGAGGTGGGGGTTGGGTTATCAGAATTTTAAAACTAGGGAGTTTTGTGTAATGGAAGTTTTTGTTTCTTTGTAAACTCAGTTATGTTATGTAGATATGTTTTGTTTTGTTTTGTTTTGTTTTAATCCCAAGTATGGGATTTTAGTTTGGGGTTTAGTTTGTCCACAGCTGATAATTGTCTCCTGCGCAGTATGGCCTTTGCCAGCTGGTAAAGGCCTGCCTTGAGGGAGCAGCACAGAGAGGGGCGTGGTCTGGGACTCTGCAGAAAATAAATAGGAAAGCTCAGAGAGAGAAAGTGTGACATGCAGTGGTGACCTGAGGCATGTAGCAGTTTGGAGAGACCAGAGACCATGTGGAGTACTGAGAGAAATGTTTTTTAAAATATCTTATCAAATGTTCTTTAATTTTATAGATGATATGAAACATACTATGTAGGCACACAACAGTTTTACAGTACAGTTTCCAAGTATACACAAGTTAGAATACAGAGGTTAAAAGCTGCTATACTGACCACAGCTTAAACTTTAGAGAAAATTTTATAGAAAACATACATTCAAATATCAGCCAATTGAAAACTTTTCTCTTGCTCAAACTATTGTATTAACCAAGGACAATACAATAGTAAACATTGAATCCCTACTCTGTTGTACACAATGCACAGGACATTCTCCACAGTTATGTGGAGAGTGGGGACTGACTTTGACATGAGCTCTGGTGCCCCATATTTGACCACCTCCCCTTGGTGGGGAGGCCTGGTGGCACTCAAAGAAAGAATAAACAGGCTACCAAGATGAGACTTGATAGCCTATGACCATATAGTGGGGGAGGAGGTCCCCCTCCATCGTAGACCTAGGGGAGAGGAATAGGGAAAGCGGGAGGGAGGGAGGAATGAGAGGGTACAAGTGACGAGATAACAATTGAGTTGTAATCTGAATAAATTAATAAAATTTTAAAAAAGAAAAAAAAGAAAACTTTACTCTTCTCATAATAACCGTTTTAATGCAGCGGCTTGGAGGATACTGCTTGCTGCATTTGCTGTTGACAGAGATTGGTATTGTCCACAAAGAACCCAACTGACCTAAAGAGCCAGGAGAAGTAATGGGATCTGCACCCCCCCTCTTCGCTAACATTCTTTCTCATACTTAGCATTAAGGGGTTGGTGGAAGGGAGATAGAGGCATTAATACCCCAAATAAAAGAGTTTAAAAACAAATGTTAACAGTTTTGCGCAGGCTGTCATTATTTCCTTTACGTTTTCCCTTGTTTGACTTTCCCCTTAGACCTCTCCTGGATTGGGTGTTGTGTGGGACTTTTCCCGGGGAGACATGGATGAATGTCTATCTAACCCAGGTAGGGCACGGAGGACAAGTCAAGGAAACAGTTCTACCAAAGCCCAACTTGGTGAACCAGTGGCTTTATTGGGGTGACTTACATGAGTATAAATGAGTAACTTATAGAAGCATGGACCACTCAGAGGCAGCTGTATCCCCAAGAAGCCTACCCCAGCTTGGGTGATGACTTAGGAGAGCTATAATCCAGACCTCTCTATACCATGTGTAGTGAGCTTGGTAGGAAGGTCCCCACTCCGTAGTAGCCCTCAACTGCTCAAGGGACTTACTGAGACTTGGGAGTTGTTTCCTTCCTGAACCCTGAAGAGCCTTCCTTCAGGGTGAAATGTTTCAACGTATCGAAAATCACTACACAGTGGGAGGGACGATCCTGTAACCTGTAATTAGGCTTTGTTGATTAGTGTCTAGAGCGCTCTGCTTTCGGGTACCTGACTGAAACAGAAGGGCAGGTCTGGTTCCTCATGATGACTAAAGATGGAAGGCGTACATGCCCCGGTGGGAGTTTGTGCTGACTATGGAGATTGGTCAGAGGTGGAGGTTTATGCTTGGATTGGCTGGGGGGTGGAGCCTTGTGTGGGGATTGGTTTGGGTTGACGTTGGTGCCAGGGTTTGGCTGTGGGTAGGGTTAGGTGCTAGGAATGGGTTCTGTGTTGGGGATCAGTTATTACTAGAGTGAGGGTCTGGATGCTTCTAGGACAGTTGGTTTTCTTTATGGTCCCTCCAGTAACTCTCTTGGTCCTAAATCACTTCCAGATCTACGTTCAGGTTCAGAACTGTCTCAGTGTCTACCCTGAGTTGTTGTAGATCAGCCTGTTGCTCCCTTTCCCCCTCCCTTTAGTCCCCTTCATTCTCCAGGACAGTCTCACTTCTTTCATGTCACATATACATCGATTTTATGAGCATCTATGAACATTCATGCCTTACTTGTGCTGGTCAGTGGCTGGTGGGTGCCCCCTATTCTATAGGTCCTTGGGGCCAGGCCTGGTCAGTGGAGCTGTCCTAGGGATTTATTGCTGTGAAGAGGCACCGTGACCAAGGCAACACATAAAGGAAAACATTTCATTGGGGCAGGCTTACAGTTTCAGAGGTTAGTTCATTATCATGGCGGGAAGCATGGCAGTGTGCAGGCAGACATGGTACTGAAGGAGCTCAGAGTTCTACGTCTTGATCTGAAGGCAGCAGCAGGAGGCTGTGTGCCACACTGGGCATAGCTTGAACATAGAAGCCCTTGAAGCCTGCCCCTATGGTGACACACTTCCTCCAACAAGGCCACACCCACTCCAACAAGGCCACACCCACTCCAACAAGGCCACACCCACATCCTAATAGTGCCACTCCCCAAGGGCCAAAGACTCAAACATGAATCTATGGTGCCCATATCTGTTCAAGCCACCACGTGAGGCTGCTCCTGTCTTAGAAGGCAGCCAGTGTATTTTGGCTCCCTATGCAGGTTTCTTTCCTCTGAGGTGTTTTGTTGTTTTGTTTTTTGTAATCTGGTTTTGTTTGCTTTCTGTTTTCCATTAATTTATATGGTTTTGCATTCTCTGATCCTTTCTTATGTCCTCCTTTCCTGCCTTGAGACATTCTTTTTAAAAATACTATTTCTATAATTTAAAGAACGATTAGAAGTAAATCTTTGTATGTATGTTTTACCTCAACTAGCCCAATGCTACTGAAATCAATCATTTCACAGATGTTTTGTGACTGCTGGTTTTTGTCTTTTATTTTTGTTTTTTGCTATAGTGAAAGGGGAATTTTATTTTATTTTTATCTTTTTATTCATTTATTCAGATTACATCTCAATTGTTATCCTATCACTTGTATCCTTTTGTCCCTCCCTCCCTCCCACCTTGACCCTATTCCCCTCCCCTAGGTCTTTGACCAAGGGAGACCTCCTCCCCAACTATATGGTCATAGGCTATCTATCAAGTTTCATCTTGGTAGCCTGCTTATTCGTTCTCTGAGTGCCACCAGGTCTCCCCACCAAGGGATGTGGTCAAATATGGGGCACCAGAGTTCATGTCAGAGTCAGTCCCTGCTCTCCACACAACTGAGGAGAATGTCCTGTCCATTGGCTAGATCAGAGCAGGGGTTCGATGTTTACTGCTTGCATTGTCCTTGGTTGGTGCAGTAGTTTGAGCAGACACCCCTGGGCCCAGATCCACCAATCATGATGTTCTTCTTGTAGGTTTTGAGGACCCTCTGGATCCTTCTATTTCACCATTCTCCTATATTTCTCTTACCTAGAGTCCCAATAGGATGTCCTCACATCTATCTGAAAGGGGAACTTTATGTTACATATTTCATGTTTTATGTAGGAGGGTTATTAAATTTGATGTAGCATGTAGCCAGCCATTTTGGAATTCTGATACTGTTATGTTGGATTTTCAGGGGCTTCTTGGGTTTTCCAAAGAACTAATCAAAATGCCTACATATATGGGAGATATTTGAAGACTTCGAGTTGGAGGAAGACTTCTTGTGGGAGGAAATTTGGGTCCCTGAAGATATGCTCTTGAAAGGAATTGGGGGATGCCAGTGTCTTTCTTCTTGCTTCCTGGCTGCCATGAGGTGAACAGCTTGATACACTGCACACTTCTGCTATGATGTTCTACTTTGACATTGACCCAAAGACACTAGGGTGAGCAACCATACACTGAAATCTCTGAAACCAGGAGCTCAGAAAACCTCTCTTCTCGTGTTGAGGATCTCAGGTGTTTGTTGGAGTAATAGAAAGCCAATATATCTCCTCATAAAAGCACCTAGCAATGTCTTCTTTGTCATCCAGTGAGCCATAACTGTACTCTTTCTAGAAGCTGTATCTCAGCCTTGGGTAAGGTGGGGATATACGCCTTGGGTAAAGTGGGGATCTCAGCCTTGGATAAGGTGGAGGTCTCAGCCTTGGATAAGGTGGGGACCTCAGCCTTGGGTGAGTTGGGGATCTCAGCCTTGGATAAGGTGGGGACCCTAGCTTTACATAAGGTGGGGGCCTCAGCCTTGGGTAATGTGGGGACCTCAACCTTGGATAACTCTTGGCTTTAAGAGGAAGGGCTTCTCCCTGAGCCTGAAATTCTTTTCAGTTATATGCTGGTCCCTGTAAACCCAATCTTTCCCTTAAACTAACCTTTCCATTTTCTTTTTAGACCATGATGTGGGTTCTCTCTTTTCATTGCAGTCGGGTTGCTTTAGGAAGCTTCTCATTAGACAATCATCTCTGACTGCTGCACAGTGGCTTCTCAGCAGTCTGAGAGGGGAGAGAATAACCTCAAAAGTGTGGAACATGAGTAGAAATGGAATCACAGTCTGTCTTTCTGTCTCTGTCTCTCTGTCTCTCCCCCTCTTCCTCTCTCTCTGGCACAGCATCTTGCTATGTGGCCCAGGCTGGTATGGGACTTTCCCAGGGTACTGAGTGCTGGGTTGGAATTATAGATATGTGAGGAGTTATGTTTGCAATTACTTACCATATCTAAAATCTACAGTCATCATATTTAAGCTCTTTAAATTGCATTGTTTTCACTAGTGACCCCCAGTTCACTTGGGCCTTTACATATTGTGTTTTATTATAATGTATTCTGTCTCTGTCTCCCCACCTGCTTGGCTTCTACTCTTTCTTTATAGTCTCTTACATTCTCCCTTTCCTGCTTCAGAAATATGGCTGGTTATGGCACGCTTACCCCATTTACCCGTCTTTTAACTCACCCTTCTAGCTCATCTGCATTCTGTACAATATGGGGACACTAATCTTTCTGAATTGCATCATTCTGTGCCCAGCCATCTCTATCATCTTCCAGCTCCCCAGGGGAATCCATCCAACCCAGGCCCTTTATTTTAATGTTGCAATGTGAATTTTTATTGTTTTTCTCTACTTAAGTCCTCTGGTCCAGGTAAACATTTTACCTTCTGCTTTCCACATGTTATGATTTATTCTCTTAGGCAACAATTTTGTCTTTTTCTCTAATCTGGCATGTCATTCTCCCACCTCCTCTCTTCTAGATCCACTCATTCTGTCATTCTCAGTTGTCACCCTCCACGTTTCTGACCTCCTGCAGGGAACAGACCATCTAGCCAATGCACTGCTTCTTGTGAATGATGGCTCATGCCATCAGCCTGGCAGGATCTTGAATCTCCTAAGAGACCAGCCCCTGAGTGTGTTTGTGAGGGTCTTTCTGGATTGAGTTCATTGAAGTAGGAGGACCTATCCTAACCGGGGGACACCATTCAGTGGGCCGGGTTCTGAACTGCATATAAAGGAGAAGGTAACCTGGCACTAGCGTTCATTGCTCTTTGCTCCCTGACTGTGGGCACAGTGTGACAAGCCATTTAGATTCCCCGCCACCATGGCTTCTCCAACAAGATGCGCTGTGAACCAAAGTAAATTGCCATCCTTCAGCTGCTCTGGTTGGGCATTTTAGCATAGTAACTAGAAAAGTAACCAAGTCACCACAGTACCTTTGCACACACTTCTGGTTTCTGACACATTCCACTGTGCCTTCTGCAAAGCAGGTCTCCAGCAGCAGCAGCAGCAGCAGCGCAGTGTGTGTGTGTGTGTGTGTGTGTGTGTATCAGTCTGTAACCATATCAAGTATATTAAATTAAAATTGTATTTTTATCATATTGATTTAACTACCACCCTGTGGCTGTTTATTAGCAATTTGATGATTTTTTTAATCAGCTATTATTCAAGCAGAAGCATTTCTTGAAAAAAAAATGAAAGAAATTAAAATGAAATGTAAAGTTGGAAAAATTATAATTCTGTATTTGTTTTGCTGTCTCTCACGTCATTTGGGGAAAAAGTTAGACAACACATCTAGATTTATTTATTTGTTTGTTTATTTATTTAATTTTGGACTATGTGGCCCAGTCTGACCTTGAATCCAATATCCATTTGTCTCTGTTCATCAAGTGCTGGGGTAACATTCATGTGGCAAGCTACTCTTTTCGGTCTGAGCTTTTAGAAGCATTTTAGTGTGGTAGAGAAGAAGAAATCTGAGTTCTGAGAGACAACATTGGAGTCACTGGTATAAGCACTGATTTTTCTTTTTGTCTTTTAAGTTTTTATTTCTCTTATTTTTCACTGAATATATCAAATTTAAAATGAATGGGTAGTCCAGCATGGTGGCGTATGCCTGTAATCCCAGTACTTGGGAAATAGAGGCAGGCAGCTCTTTGTGAGTTCGAAGCCTATGTGATCTACAAAGCAAGTCCAAGACAGTCAAGGATACACAGGGAAACCCTGTTTCAAAACAAAACAAAACTAAACTAATGAGCACTTTACACATAATGAGCAATTTCTGGATTAGTGAACTCTGATTTAAATTTGTTGAGATTAGGAGTAGTTTCCATTCTGCATATAAAAAGCTATATTTGCATATTTTCAGTGTTCAAAGTATATGCATTTTAATTAAAAGCCAGAGTAAGAGAAAACATATTAAACGTGTAATATCTTTATTATATCACCAAGCAGAGTCAACTTTATTCATTAGATCCTCTAATACATGTGTAATACTTGCAGTTAGTTTTTTTGTCCACACTGCAGTTCCCCCCCTCCTCTCTTTCCAGCCCACCCCTCCCTTATCCTCATCCCTATCCTCTCCTCCTCCTCTTCAAAAAAGGGCAGGCCCCCCATGGATACCAACCAGCCATGACATATCAAGCTGCAGTGAGATACGCACTGCCCCTTGTGCTAAGGCATCCCAGTAGGAGGAAAAGGACTAAGAGGCAGGCAGCAGAGTCAGAGACAGCCCTTGCTCCCACTGTTAGGAGTCTCACAAGAACACCAAGCTACACAACTGTTACGTAGTGCAAAGGGCTTAGCACAGTCCCACGTGGGCTCCCTGAGTGTCGGTTCAGTCTCTGTGAGCCCCTGTGAGCCCAGGTTAGCTGATTCTGTGGGTTTTCTTTTGGTGTCCTTGACCCATCTGGCTCCTACAATCCTTCCTTCTCCTCCTCTTCTGCAGGGTTCCTTGAGCTCTGCCTACTGTTTGGCTGCAGGTCTCTGCATCGGTTTCCACCAGTTGCTGGATGAAGCCTTTCTGATGACAATTAAAGGAGTTGATAATTCCAGGGACACTTGAATCTGAGGGATGACACAAGGCATTGGGACTTGTGGCAGGTCCTTAGTTTTCTAAAGAAACATCATGAAAATGGCTTCATGTTTGTCCGGTAACCCATTTACATCTTTATATTTTGTTACCATTTATAAAGATGAAGGTTATCATGGTGAATAATTGTAAGAACAAATCCTAGTAGCTGCCATCTTGAGAAGTACTTCTGTGGGTGGGAGATGTGGACGCCCTAGTTAGCTGCAAAATGAATCCCGGTCAGAAGTCATCCTGGCTGTGGTTTCAGAGTGGCTAGGTCCAGGGACACTCTCATCTCTCTGATGCCCTTGCTGATCTCCTACCAAACTCCCAGCAGAGCAGGGTGTGTCTACGGTGAGTTTGATGAGTAAAATAAGCCAGGACAGATCCCAATGAAGGGTTACATGAAGCTTCCAGGTTTTTTTTTTCTAAGAAGTTTTTGGCTTGGGTGGTTGTTTGGTAAACTCAAACCAAGCTCTTTATGTCTGTTACAATTGCCTTCATCCTTACTCCCAGTTGCTAGCACACACAGGCGGGACCCCACAGCCAGTGTTCGTCTCCTGGACAGGGAGGAAAGTCTCCTTGGCACCATAGTGCATCCTGGAGCATCTGCTTCAGTGTTGAGCCCTTGTTGTCTTTAGAGGAAGAGCCCAGGGAGAAGAGAGAGGAACCCTGGCTCCAGGCCAGTTCATCTCATACTCATTTCCCTGCAGTTTGCCATTGGCGCTTGTGCTAGTAGAGATGGAGGGTTTTGATCATAATCAGTAAAGGGTTTTAGAGAGAATATCTAAATTTTGATGGTCAAAGTCAAGAAGCTATTTTTAAGCAAGGATTTGAATTTGTTCACGTGTGGATATACACATTGGTCATAACTATGAACTTTAAGCAATGCTGGAGTTTTGAATACTAACTTCAGTTTTATTAAACAGACAAATAAGTCAAGTCTACACTGTTGAAGACTGTAAATCGGCATAAGAAGTGCTATGGATGATGGAACTTTGTGCTGAATGGTCCTTGAGGGGCAGAGCTGTGGGTGCCCGAACTCCACTGTTTTGTTTTTAAATCTTTTTATCCTTTGACATTTTTATCCCTCACCTGGGTGTCCATGCTATCGCTACATAACAACTTGTTGATTTGTTTGTTTCCATTTCCTACTAAGCTGAAGACAGAGAAGCAATATGAAGCTCCAGGCCTGGATGGACTCCTGTTTCTGAGGAGCTCCACCTAGTGAACATCAAAATAGATACGGACAGTAGCCTCTGGGGTAGAGAGAATGGAGGTGAATTGGAGCTGACATCCCGGGTGACTTGCCTGGGGACCCTGTGAAATCAACTGATAATTGAGTGGAAAGCTAAGAAGCTTTACAGAGCGGTCTGGGGAGCCTTTGGAAGCTTGTGCATTTTTTTGCAAGTTGGAAAGCTGACTGAGAAAGAGAAAAGACTCACTCAACATCATACAGTGGGTCAGTCCCAAACTTTCAGGAAGCCCCCTTTTCCACATTGTGATTTTTAGGAATCCAGAAGATCAAGTTTCCCTTCACCTGCTCTATCTCACTCTCCAACAAGCATTTTCTTGAAGAAGGAAGGATATTAAAGAGAACAAACTCCCCATCACCACCAGTTAGTACTCTACGGTAACAGGTGTCCACAAACGTGCTGCTGAGAAAAGCAGAAACGTATTGCCTCATGGTTTTAGCGGCCAAATACTAAATGGGAATTACTGGGCTTAAATCAAAGTTTATCTTCTCCCCTAAGACTCTAGGGAAGAGTCTAGTGCCCTGTGTTCCAGTTACTTCGTGGCCACATCATTCTATCTCTGCTGCCATCATCTCTCTTATAAAATGAGGCCCACACAGATATCTAGGTAATCGCTTCACTTCAAATTCCTTGTATCCTAGTTTAATTGTGTCTGCATGGACTGGTTTTTATTTCCCTCAAACAAGCTAAGATTCCCAGGTTCTGGGGATTAGTCAGGAGCATAGATTGATAGCCATTTGGTCCACTGTGGAGAGCAAGCCTGGGAAGGGAGGCTAGAGTTCTGCTCTATTAATCTAGAACTGTCTGCTCATTTCTGAGTCCTATACTCACAGAGGAATGGCTAGAACTTGGGAGCACACACAGGATGATAAGGAGATGTTTTAGAAAAGGACTGTGGGGATGTGGCCCATGAGATAGAGAAGAGAGCCTGAAGCCAGCAGGATTGGGTCTGTACCTGAAATGCTGAGGCTCATGGGTGATGGCTGTGTGTGGGGCTGGAGGCTCATGGGTGATGGCTGTGTGGGGGGCTGGAGGCTCATGGGTGATGGCTGTGTATGGGGCTGGAGGCTCATGGGTGATGGCTGTGTGTGGGGCTGGAGGCTCATGGGTGATGGCTGTGTGTGGGGCTGGAGGCTCATGGGTGATGGCTGTGTGGGGGGCTGGAGGCTCATGGGTGATGGCTGTGTATGGGGCTGGAGGCTCATGGGTGATGGCTGTGTGTGGGGCTGGAGGCTCATGGGTGATGGCTGTGTGTGGGGCTGGAGGCTCATGGGTGATGGCTGTGTGTGGGGCTGGAGGCTCATGGGTGATGGCTGTGTGTGGGGCTGGAGGCTCATGGGTGATGGCTGTGTGTGGGGCTGGAGGCTCATGGGTGATTGGCTGTGTGTGGGGCTGGAGGCTCATGGGTGATGGCTGTGTGTGGGGCTGGAGGCTCATGGGTGATTGGCTGTGTGTGGAGCTGGAGGCTCATGGGTGATGGCTGTCTATGGGGCTGGAGGATTATGGGTGATGGCTATACATGGGGCTGGAGGCTCATGGTGGTAGCTGTACGTGGGGCTGGAGGCTCATGGTGGTAGCTGTGCTGAGGGGTGGCCAGGCTCTACTCCATGGCCTTTCCGTCACCACCAAAGTGACTTCATGATGTAGCTTCCAGAGAATGAGAGATTGGAGAAGACCTTAGGGTAACTTCTAGACTCTGGTTCTTACACTTTAAAGGGAATTTTAGTTGAGAGGAGGTTGGCCTCTCACCTCTATTTCAGGCAGTGGAGATTGAACACTAAGAACTTAGAAATGCCATGAAATTTATACTTGTTCTCTGGAAAAGAAAAGCAGTTTTTAAAAGTGTTTTTTGTCACCATTTACATAAGTGTAACGATAGAAGAAATGATTATCTTACAAAGCTGCCTTAGGAAGCTTCTGGATTTAAAACTGCCTGTTGTCAAAAATAACCTTTTCCACGGCGTCACCACAAAGCGTCTAAAAGATGGTTTTCCTGTGATCAGAAATAATTTAAACAGATTCATGCAAGCATAATATGTAGAACAAAAAGTTGTTAATCCAAAGCCACGAAAATAACAGTTTCCCCTCCCTCTGTATCTATGGGTGCCATATTCAAGAATTCTACCATCCATGGAGAGAACATATTCAGAAATAATTATACTTGTCCTAAATATGAATGTTGTCATTGTCCCCTGAACAACATAGTACCACTTATTTCCACAGACTTTAATTGCATTGGGTATTATGAGTGGCTAGAGTTAGCAAGAATATGGGAAGATGTTTATATATAAATAAGGCACTCCATGTAACTTAAACACCTGAAGATTTGGGTATATGTGGAGGTCTGGGAACCAACCACTCTCAGGTGCCAAGGGGAGCTGTATATGCATACATACATACATACATACATACATACATACATACATACATCTATATTGTCCTAGTTTGTCTCCTATTCCTTTGGTAAGTATTCTTGGCTTATATGTCCTGATCCCAAAGTCCATCACTGAGAGAAGTCAGGGTAAGAACTCAATCAGGTACCTGGAGGCAGGAACTGAAGCAGAGGCTGTGGAGCATGCTGCTTACTGGCTTGCTCCCCGTGATTTGCTCGTCACCCACTTTCATACATAAACCAGGACCACCGACTCCAGGGCTGAACTGCCTACAGTGGGCTGGGCACTTCCACTCCAATCATTACTAAAGGAAATGTCCCACAGACACACCCACAGGTCAGCCTGATAAAGGCAGTTCCTCTTCCTAAGTGAGCGTTAGATCTTAATGACAAGACTATTGCTAAGAGCCTTGGTTTAGACTGAAGTCCAATGTCCTGACGACTGTGCCATTGTATGGGGTTCAGTCATAGAGATGTAAGTAGTGAAGACCACCATCAGCATGGGTAGACAGTCTTCAGCATCATGCCAGATGGTATCTTAGCCATGGGGGAGGGAAGGAAGGAGAGAGAGAGAGAGAGAGAGAGAGAGAGAGAGAGAGAGAGAGAGAGAGAGAGAGAGAGAGAGCTTCGTAGAAAAGGAAATGGATGAATTACCATCCAGAAGAACTTTGATAGAAGTTGATAGGCTCATAGCCATAGGCAGCCATGATGGGCCCTGAAGGGACATATACCTCCATTTTCCAGAATATTAGGAGAGTTATAGTGTTATTCCATAGGCAACATTGATGAGGTATTGAAGGAAGACAACCTTTGATTCCCAAAATATCAGGAGAGAAAGAGCAGCATGGCCACAGGCAACTATGAGGGACTCAAGTGGGGGGGGGGTGCCTTGGGTCCCTTGAGATTCCGAGAATGAAGGGAGTTTCAGACTCTTACAGGCTTTCAGAAGTTTGGATAGGGACAAGTTCTACCTCAGTTGGCCCAGCCTGTCCAGCCTCTATGCCAGGAAGCAGGAAGATACTACACAAAAGCAAAGTTTTAATTCAAGGTTGTTTTCAGCTTGCTCTCAACTGCCAGATCAAAGCTGGTGTCTGGGAAAGAGATTGCAGGAGTATGTGTGTCCTGAGTTCAGTAGGACAGCTGCAAGGTTCTGTGATCTCAGTCTTCACAGAAGGCACAGGCCACAAGTCAAAGGAGTCCAACTTACTTGGTGAACTTTTTAGTAAAGAATCATTTCTCAAGGGTGCTGTCACCATGATATTGCCTATCTATACATCTGATAACTATGGCTTAAGAATGAGGCAGACACTTTCAATTCCATCCATTTTCCTCCAGAAGATCTTTTATTGTTCAGGATTATTTTAGTTATTCTGTTTTTTATTAGTTTTTTTTCATATGAAGATGAAAATTGATCTTTCAAGGTCTATAAAGAATTGTGTTGGCATTTTGATGGGAATTGCATTGAAGCTGTAGATTGCTTTTGGTGAGATGGCCATTTTTACTACGTTGATTCTCCTGATCCATGAGCATGGGAGATCTTTCCATCTTCTGATAGCTTCTTCTATTTCTTTCTTCAGAGACTTGAAGGTTTTTTTTTTTTTTTTTTTTACAGGTCTTTCACTTGCTTGGTTAGAGTTACACCAAGATACTTTATATCATTTTTTTTGGCTATTGTGAAGGATGTAGTTTCCCTAATTTCTGTCTCAGTCCATTTGTCATTTGTATACAGGAGGGCTACCAATGTTTTTGAGTTGGTTTTGTATCCAGCCACTTTGCTGAAGGTATTTATCAGTTGTAGGAGTTCCTTGGTGGAATTTTTGGGGTCACTTATGCATGCTATCATATCATCCATGAATAGTGGTATTTTGACTTCTTCCTTTCCTATTTGTATCTCCTTGATCTCCTTTCATTGCCTTACTGCTCTAGCTAGGGCTTCAAGTGCTATATTGAAGAGTTATGGAGAGAGTGGACATCAGTGGAATTGATGTTAGTTTCTCTCTGTTTAGTTTGATGTTAGGTTTGTGCCTTGTATCCCTGATCTCTCCAAGACTTTAAACACGAATGGGTGTTGGATTTTGCCAAATGCTGTTTCAGCATCTAAGGGCCCAGAAGGACACACATGGTATATACTCGTCAGTGGATATTAGCCCAACATAGATGTCTTCTGAGAGACACCACTCAGTGGGGGATCTGGAGAGATACTGGGACTCACATCTGGATTCTGGGATAAGAGCTGTGAATTTTATGGAAGAGTTGAGGGATAGAAGGGCGGATGGGGGAGGGTGTGTTGTCAGGAGCTCCACAAGGAGACTATCAAGACTGGAAGATCTGAACCCAGAGGGGCCTGCACAAACTGATGCACCAACAGAGGACATTGCAAGCAGAGAACTTAGACCCCCTGTTCACATGTAGCTGATGGACAGCTCATCCTCCACATGGAGAAGTGGTGGGGGGCAGGGCGGAGTGGGAACTCTAGTACCTGAGATTTGGTCACTGCCCCTTGGCAGACAGGCCCTGTGGGAACACAGAGGAAGGGGATGCAGGCTATCCAGATGACATCTGATAGGCTGTGGTCAGATGGTGGGGGAGGAGGGCCCCACCTGTCAGAGGTCTAGGGGAGGGGAATAGGGGAGAAAAGGGGAAAAGGATGGGAACAGGAGGATAAGAGTGAGCGGACTACAATTGGGATGTAAGGTGAATAAATTATACTTTTTTTTTTAAAAGTAATTAGGCAGAAGAACTGAATCCCTTACCTTCCTACTTGCCTATATAGAGACATCCATCCTTTCTGCTAATGCTTGCTATACACACGGCTGTTTCAGAGGTGTCATTCTATCATCTTCTTCATATTGACATCTTAGGAATTATCTATGAATCTTCATTTCCAGATGAGAAGCCTGAGCCAAATTAAAACCCAACTGTCTTGTTTCATGCACTGCCTTCTATGCCTTTTATTTTAGTTAGAAATATTAATGAGTCTAATTTCTTGATTTTTTTTTTTTGGTGTGTGTGTGTGTGGCACATGCATGTGTGTACATGCATGTACAGGTTTTTCTCTGTATGTGGCCCCCCTGACTTGTTCATGTAAAGATGAAACAAAACTCAAAATAAGGCTATTTTCATCCACAATTATTTAAAATAAATAAGTAACCAGAGTACAAGGCCAACACCTTCCTGCCCCGGCTTGTTTGGCTTTACAACCTCTGTCCAAGCTTCTGCACTTACACTGCAGGATGATGAGCTCAGCTGTACGAGTGGAAGGGCACCTCCATCTGACCTCCAGACCTCTTGGCAAACTCGCCTTACAGTACTGTGAGCTGGGAAGCGGAGCGGTAATTAACCATCTACTACAGTTTATGTGGGTGAGTACACATATTCCCACACTCCCTGTTTAGTAGCCAGTTTGCTGAGATTTCCAGAGTCGGGCAAGATTCACACTTTCCTGATGCCACTGAAGTGCAATCATGCTTCCAGGATGATTTTCCATTAAACGTTCACGAGGTTTGGCAGGCTATACTCATTTGGCTGCAGCTCTTACTGTGTTACAGTGTGTAAATGTTACTTGCAAATGAAGATGAGTTAGCAGGGTTTTCAGATGCCCACTGGTGCGTAAGGACTTCTTAGGATAGGATGGTTCAGTTAAGGCATGGTCTGGGTATGGCTTCTCTTCGTGGGATGTGTTTGGAGGAATGTCTCATTTAGCAGATTTCACCCAATTTGTTATCTAACAAACAGCTGGGGGCTTCTGTATATAAAGTCAAATGTTGGTAGTGTTGGAGTCTAGAAGATACAGAAGAAACAATTTTCCCCCTTTTGGGAGCAGGGGCACAAACAAGTGAGCCTGTGTTGCAATGGCGGAGTCTTGGGGAGGTCGGATGCCCTGCCTTCTAGTGCCCCTGCTGAGAGAAGATGCCCTGCTGTTATAAACAGCCCCCACCCCAGTGCAGATACTGAGGTAGGATGCAAGAGCGTGGGGTTTACTCAGAAGGCGGTCACGGGAGCTTAGGGAGAGAATACGAAGAGCATGGCATGCAATGGAGGCCTGGCTTTAGCAGGCAGACACCATGGGCAGACTGGGCTTCATTCTGATCATCAGTTCCGAGACGGAGCAAAGGACACCCCACATTGCTTTGCTCACTGGGAGCTAAGACTAGCTGGCCCACCAGACTCACCGGCTCCAGCCATTGGTGAAGGGTGGTTCAAATTCGCTACGTATCTGCTTTGCCTTGGAGGCAGTCAGAGAAAGCCCTCAGGAGCAAGCTTCAGTTCTGACAGGCATAGGGTTTTGGGATGTTAGGAGGGGTTAAGTGTCCCCGACCCGCGGGTTCAGTTATTCGTGGAGTGGCAAGGAGGGTCGCGACCTGTGAATAAAGAATTGGGCAGGAGAGAGAGACACGAGCTCAGGAAAAACTTTGCTTATTGAGGGCCGTTTATTGTAAGGGGGTATCCAAATTTATAGTAAGCTTCTGAAAGGGCGGGGGGTGGGAAGGAGTGCAATGGAAAGTTACAAAATCTTCTGGGCCAGGCCCAAGGACAGCAGGTGTGGAGTGGGGCGATTATACAGAAGTCTCGATACACCGAATGTTCTTTTTCTCAAGGTCAGGCTGGATCTTTGTGGTAGCCAGGCAGAATAATTATCTCAAGTATGCAGACAGCTGTGGCTTTCAGCCAGCAGGGCCTCTCAGCCACTGGGGCAGGTCAGGCAAGGTCCTATGGCTCCTGACAGTTAAGGTGTGGGATTAAGCACAGGACCCCTATACCTTTCTGAAAGGTAGATCTCGGTGTACAGATTTGCCCTAGGACTCTGTCCCATAGTCAGAGTTGATTGGACCAAGGTTGCACCTGACCATGGAAGAAGCAACATAGGTGGTTCGGCAAAGTGAAGTTTCCCCAAAGATGTGAAAAAGTGATCAGAGACGTGACACAGTGGTGCTAGACATGGGCCTTCCAGTGGGTACCACAAGAAAACTGGAGGCTAAAGGTAGGCAGACAAACAGAGCTTTGCTGAGCATGACGGTCTGGTCTGTGTGTGGAAGCTGGTAAATGTGAGAGTATGGAGGAAGTAGGGAGGGAGGGAGGGAGAAAGAGCCAGGAAATCCTGTGGGAGCCAGTGGCCTTGAATCTTGACTTGATCAGGTGGATGTCTGTGTGGCTCAGCTTTTCGTTGACACTGGTGAGACTGGCCAAAGTCTTCTCAGGATACAGAGGATTTGCTCCCTGAAGACAGTTGGTCACAAAAAAGCCATGGACACAAGAAACGGACTGGAAATGAAATTGATCCAGGCCTTGGTGTTTGAGGCGGGGCTTTACAGACAGAGAAGGGGTCACAGCCAACATAGTCACCACAGATATGGAAACATTTTTTTTTTTTTGAGCAGCCCAGCCCCAGACCACACTGAAAGTGCCTCTGTTTAATTTTAGCTTGATTTCTGATAGTCATTAACTGACAATCCTTATTGGTTGCAAATAACACTAGAGTTTTTTTTTTTTTAATCAAGGGTTGAATAGATTAAATTATGTTTGATTTTCTAAGGATAAAAGTACCCCTCATCCCGGCCACCCTAGGGAGGCTCCTGAGTCTCAGAAAGCTGAAACAATATCCCTACTTTTTGGTGATACAGTTGCCTTTAAGTAGACTGGTCCTATAAGTAACCCTTCACCCAGGGTCCTGTCTGTAACCTCAATAAAATCCTCGATGTAGAATTGTCTTTTGGGAGCAGGTGGCTTGCCAACAGTGCCCTATCTGGCACAATTAGGCATTCATTCCCATTGCCCCGGGGAAAGCTACACAGCAATTTTCTGAGAAGCCACCTCTTAAGAGACCTGAGTAGAGATTGGCAGGAGGAACGAGGAGTTTCCGGCTTTCATGTGTTTGCAGTCTGGGGCTCTGCCAGTGGCACTGCGCAACTTTAGGCTTCAGGTTTGCGTTTCTCTCAGGGGCTTCTCGCTTCTCATCGGCAAAATTTCAGAGGATTTCCCCCTCCAGACGGCAGCAGGAACAGAGCGGATCTTCTCGGGGGCCCGGGGCGGGGGTGGGCGGGAGAGAAAGTGTTCCCTCAGGGAGCTGTCGGAAACTGTTTAATATAGTCTCATAAATCACCATTTGGTACCTGAATAGCCTGGAAAAAGGTGTCTGCTATCTAAATATTAGAGAATAACTTGTCAACAGGCTGGAATCCAAGGGCTCTCACAGTGTGAGATGAAGCGCCCTGAAGTAGGAAGTCCAAGTTTTCATACTGCCATAGCTTTCCTCTGACTGGACTTTACGGGTTAGACGAGACACATTCTTGGCGCCTTATTATTTCGTTGTAAACAGAAGTGATGAACTGGGTTTCTAAGGTGTTTTCTGGCTCTCAGGTACAGTTTTATAACACAAACGCTTTATTTAGCTATAAGAACCTCACCTAGGAAAGCCAAATGCTTGGCAGATGCTGATTCACACGTGCACCAGAGAAACAGCCAACGGGTAATATGGGGAGAAATGACCCATGCGAGACTCAGTGAGCTAATGGCATCATGAAATGGCAATGGCTGCATCTATCTGGAAATAAATATAGTCCCTGGCCAAAGAGCTAATGGCTCTGAAACAAATTCTCCAAATTGCACGCACGAGGAGCACTTTATTTGTTCCCGAGGACATAAGAAGGAGCCTGTTAGCGAACAGCGACGGAGAAATTATTACAATTACAAAATCCATTAGGATACCTCATTTTCAATATGTTCGCAAGGCTTGCATTTAATTGCTCCTGTTTCAGGTGTTTGTTGAAAACGTTCTGTTGGGATGTGGTCTTCTTCCTGCATTTTGGTCATAACTTAGTCTTCACCAAGAAGAGTCTCATATGGTCAATCACACACTGAACTCGGAGCTGGTGGAGGTGGCATGAGCTAGTTAAGAGTGGAAGCATAAACAAACAAACAAACAAACAAATAAATAAGTAAATAAATAATAAGAGTGGAAGCATAGGTTTGTAGGCACAAGTGCCCAGATGACAGTAAAGGCTCCTGAATTCCAGGAATTTATCCGGGCTGAGTTTATAAAATGAAGTTCACAGGGGCTGGAGAGATGGTTCAGCAGTTAAGAGCACTGGCTGCTCTTCCAAAGGTCCTGAGTTCAAGTCCCAGCAACCACATGGTGGCTCTCAGCCATCTATAATGAGATCTGGTGCCCTCTTCTAGCGTGCAGGTGTGCATGTAGGCAGAACACTGTATATGTACATAAATAAATAAATCTTTAAAAAAATGAAATATATATATATATCTCCAACGCCATGGATTTGGAAAATAGCCTTCTTCTCAGGAAGAAGCTGGCTGTAATGAAAAGCATGTATTTTCAGAATACAATCCATAGTATCAGAACTCCTTGCAGCTGCTGATTGAAACGAGGGTGTGAAAGCCTGGGCATACTCAGCCCGTGATGAACTTTCTCTTAATGTCTAAATGCCATGCCACTGAGGACAGAGGGACAAGAGTGTTCCTGACAGCGGTATGTGAAAAGCTTGGTCAGGACATGGGTGCTGGGGACTCAGCTGGAGCCCTCCGGTTCTCTTAGTTGCTAAACCATTCCTTTTTTTATTTAATTTTATTTTTTATTTAATTAATTTACTCAGATTACATCTCAGTTGCTATCCCATCCCTTGTATCCTCCCATTCCTCCCTCCCTCCTACTTTCACCCTAGGTCTGTGACTGAGGGGGAGGGGGACCTCCTTCCCCACTATATACGGTCATAGGCTATCAAGTCTCATTTTGGTAGCCTGTGCTAAGCCATTTCTTTAGCTCAGAATTTCTCCATCTATTTTGAAATACATATCCACTTAGCTTGTAGAGGCAAAGTTACAAACAGTTGTCTTCCTGGGACCTCCTAAGGTACTGAGGAGCAAGGGCCAGGCAAGGAGAGCCAGGAGCCTGGATCAAGAGGTAAAGGCTTTCAGGTTTGTAGTGAACCTAGAAAGACAGAGGTGGCCATTGGAAATAACGAGACATAGCAGCTCTAATTGGTTACTAAGTGGAGGCTGACCCAGCCTCACTTAGACTCTTGTTACAGAGCTGGGCTCCTACTCTTGTAGTTGGAGTTTCAGATGCTGTTGCCAGGATCCATTTTGTTCTCCCTGACAGAACCTGACACAATCAAAGAAGGGCAAAAGAGAAATCAGTTCAAGTCACTGAACTTTCTGGGTGGTGGTCTGCTACTATGATACATTAAATCAAGCTACCACAACAGACAGTATTTAGTTACTTTTGCTTGCAAAATTATCAAATTTCATATTTACTATACTTTTAAAATTTAATGTTTTACTGGTTCTTTGCGAATTTCACATCATGTACCCCAATCCAGCTCAACTCTCCGTCTCTTCATACCCACCCCCACCCTTGCAACCTCCCCTGCAAAAGAAAAAAAAAATCTTGTTGTGGAAGCTGTAGCGTGTCATAGTATGTTCCACAGTATACCCCTTTGTCCACAGTCTGTTACTTGCAAATGTTCATTGCAATGAGTCATTGGTCTGGTTCGAGGCCTCTGGCTTCTGCTGCATCATCAATACTGGATCCTCACCGGGACTCCTCTCAGATATCTTGTCATTGCCCTGTGTCATGGAGATCCTGCAGCTTTGGATCTGTAGGACCAGCCCCATGATCCAGCAGTTTATAGATGGGGTAGGTGTTGAGGCGAACCAACTCAAAACCCTGGATCTGAGCCTGGGAGGTAGCTGAGCTGGTCATCCAGCCAGCTCTCCTGCACCCAAACTACCAGGGCCAGCTCTCCAGCACTTCCCTGGCTAGATCACCCAGTGTTGCAACCAGCAAAGGGGGCATAGCCAACTTTCCCATTCTCATACCCTCAGGCCCAGCTCACCTGCACCCCTGCCACCACCAAGGTCAGTTCTACTGTGCTGGCCAGGCAAGGTGCAGGGCTTGCTCTCTTGAGTACTGTAGCCAGTAAGGGGCAGGGGCAGCTTTACAGCTCTTCTACTTGCTGCAGTGGGCTAGGGGCAAAGGGATGGAGAGGGCATCTCTTCCTCACCCATGCCATGGCTTGATAGATGAGTGGCAGGGCCAGCTCTCCTGTGCTCACCTGCAATCCTGGGAACCCAGGCCAGTGCTTCCTAGGGTGAGAGACGGGGACAGCTCTCCATGACATCCAGGCAAGGGGTGGGGCCAGCTCTGTACATCCCTCAGACATTAACATAGCCCCAGATGGCAGCCCAGACAAAGGAAGACTACCTGGTCTTTGGTGGTGACAGACCTGCATTGCTGTAGGGCCATGGATCCAGACATGGCTCTCAATGGCAGCATAAGCCAAGACCTCACCATGACCTTTAGTGGCACTGGTGACTGCTCATACCAGCCTGTTCACTACCCTGACTCTTCAGGTTCAACATTTTATAATGCACACATCTTTCTGCTTCTCTTCCTCTTCTATATGTCCAGCACTTGCTTGCTTATCTTAGTGGTGCCTGTAGCCTCTGGGTGTCTGGAGTCATCTCAGGAGTGCTATGATCCATCTGTGCCACATGGCACCAGGCTGGGGATCATGTCAGGCTTAATCTGCCCTCCTAGGCCTGTGGCCCCAGGTGGGGGTAATGTTAGGTGTACTTTGCCTGTCTGGGCCACATGGCACTAGGCTGGGGGTTGTCTTGGGTGTAGTCTGCCTGCTCGGTCCCGTGGCACCGAGTAGAATTATCTTGGAGGTGCTCTGTCCACCTGGGCTGCATGGCACCGTGTTGAGGATTGTCTCACGTGTGGCCTCACTGTCTTCTTGATGGTGTCCATATTACAGTGCTTTTAGGAACACATCGTGAATAGTACTATTTCTAATTATAAGGAATGATAGCCATTTCTTCTCCCAGGGATAAATATATTAGTTCTCTTCCTTAGCCTAATAAATCACAAACCTCTCTCTTTTCCTCTTATTTAGCCTTGTACCAAAGATCTCACATTCTCAGAATCAACACATCTATTTGTATGTTTGAGACAGGTCTCACTAGGCCCCAGGCTCGCCTCGAACTTTCAGTGGACTTGCAAGTACAACCAGGCTCAGCTCAACCAACTAATTAAAAAACATCTGTATATACTGAACATGCCATCAACTTTGGGTATGTATATCATTATTTCATAAACAGTACAGTATACATTTATATAACATATGTATGCATTGGGCCTAGAGATGATTTAACATATGTGGGAGGATGGTTGTATATTAAAAAATAAACCTGTGTGCCATTTGCTATAAAGATATTGATGATCTGTAGATTTGGGTGTCCTCAAAGGATATGGGAGCAATCCGGCAAGGATACAAAGGGACACTCAGCACTTTAGGTCGCTGTGCCCTGCTGAGTGTTGTCCCCAGATGGATGTGTCTGTCCACATATTCTCTCTATTTCACTATATTCTCCATACCCACCATATTCCCCAGTATCAGCTGGATGTCCTGCAATTCAACTAAATTCTGACACCCCCTTCCCAGAGACAGCCTCAGGTCTTGCGGACCCCTCAGTTCCCATCCTCTCCATATACCAGGCCCAAGTCTGACTTGTACTTCTGGCTGATGTGCTAGAGGTCAGGGCTTCCTGATCTGCTCTGAGCTGTCTTCACATTCGAAAGAATAACCCAGGGCGTTCTTATAGTAACTGTTTTCATATAAAGGGGTAAGATTCAGGAGCAGCCAGCTCAGAAAAGGTGCAAAGGACAGGCTGTGGAGAACATACCCTCTCGTAGTTGAGAGTGTCCTCCAAGCACCTGTGAATCCAGAAATCTAGAGGACCTCAGAACCCTATAGTTGGTGTTTTATGGTGGCTCTATCAGAATGGTCTATCAGAACGATCTACTAGTAACCAGTTTCCAACCTTTTTCCCCGCATGGAGGATGGGAAGTGGGGGGCTGAAAGTCCCAAGCTTCTGCTGGTGAGCATCCCTATTGGAAGAGTCCAACAGTGACATCATTAGAAGAACAAAATTTGTGCATATAACCCAAGAAATCCCAAGAGTGTAGGAGTTCTTTGTCAGAATCTAGGACCAATGACTAAATATTAGAACACAAAGCTCTCCCAGGACTCCTAGTGCTTGGTCAATCACAAGGAGTTTTAGGAGTTTCTTGCTAGAAACTGGGGACAAATGTCAAAATATGTACATTGCTTATAAGTCACAATATGGTATCTAGTGCATAGGGGTCTGAGTTTAATGACTGGAAAAGATTGGGTTATTTTATTTTCTGGCACTAATTGATCTGAAGTGCTAGAGATGCACTCTTATCCTGGCCTTTCTAGGAGGGTCAGAGTTCAGCCATCATCTCTAGAAGGAAAAGGAAGTACATGCCATGCAGTGGGAGTCAAAACTGGGTCATTGTTCCTACTGATAATTGTGATCATCAACAGCAATGTAAACACTTAGAATACTTGGGGCCCCAAGCCAATAAAACAGAAATGTTTGGCAATTTTTTTTAAAAAGAAGAAACTTGGATAAACTAAGCAAACAGTTATGGAGGAAAGAGTTTGTCCCTAGATAGTGTCATGCATGGAAAAGGGAGGCCACGAGACAGAAGAAACTCTGGGGCTGTCAAGCTGGTCAGTCTTGGACTAGAAACAGACCTGTCCTCGTGTCAGAGGGTCTTTGTCAATGTTAAAGTAAAAGAAAGCCACAGAGGCCAAATGTATGAGACAAAATTACTTCTCAATCCCTGTAAGCCACATTTATCCACCTTCAGACACCAAGGGAAGATTTAAATGTGTACGTATGTTATATGTGCGCAGGTGTGTGTGTGTGTGTGTGTGTGTGTGTGTGTGTGTGTGTGTGTGTGCGCTCATATATATATGGATGTGGATCTGGGATGTCAGAGGCCAGTTTTGTGTGTGTAATAGTATTGTCTACCATACATTTTGAGACAGGGTCGCACTGAACCTGGAGCTCACAAACTAGCCAGTGAGGTCCAGATACTCACTTGGGTTATGGAGGTGAGCCACCATGTACACCTCTTTAGGTGGAATCCGAACTCAAGGCCCATGCTTGTGTCACAAACATTTTACCCACTGAGCCATCTCCCCAGAACCAAAGAAGGTTTTTGTCTTTGTTTTTGTTTTTTGTTTAAAGTTTTTGTTTGTTTCTTTGTTTGGAAGAAGGGCCTCACTGTGTAACCTTGCCTGGCCTGGAAGGCATACCTTGAACTCTTAGAGATTTGCTGGCCTCTGTCTCCTGAGTGTTGTGATCGAAGGCATGCATCACCATGGCTGACACACCAAGGGAGATTTTGGTCTTTGTTCCCAAGCTGTGGGTCTTACTATGTTCTCCATTCCAATAATGCCATTAAGGTGTTACTAATAGAAAAATTCAGATTAATTCTGAATTTCCAGTTAAAGGAGCTCTGTCTCAGAGGAAATAATTTAAATCAAACTCCCTCAACAGATGGTGGTAATCAAGAGTATTTTTTTTAAAGATCCCCTTGAACAAATGAGATTCTTGAAAGATAATGGAAGTTCGCTGAGTGCATTAATCATTCACTCACTCTGGAAATAAGATATAAGAGGGTTCAAATGATATTAATGTTAAAGTCTGAAGCTGCACAAGAGGTAAGAGTGGATGATGTAGATGAGAGATGTAGATATCAGAACACATATATGTCATAAGTAACTTATAGCATAAAGTCATTAGACTCTAAAGTCTTGTAGGAACCATAGGAAGCCACCCACCTGGTGGCTTTCTGTCTGTGGAGTCATGCTGCTTCTTGGTCTCTAACTCTTCTTTCATATGCATATGGAGATTTATTGGAGTGGCTTATACACTTGATCCAGCAAGCTCAACAACGGGATGTCTGCCAACAGAAAGTCAAGAATCTCGTAGCTGTTGGTGTTCTCTTCAGGAAGTTGTCTCCTGTGCCAATGTGTTCCAGGCTCTTCCTCACTTTTTTCTTCTAACGTATTTAGTGTCTCTGGTTTTATGTTGAAGTCTTTAATCTGCTTGGACTTGAGTTTTGTGCATAGTGACAAGTATGGCTCTAATTATATTTTTCTACATGTAGACATCCAGTTAGACCAGCACCATTTGCTGAAGATGCTATCCTTTTTCCATTGAATAGATTTCGCTTCTTTGTCAAAAATCAAGTGACCATGTGTGTGGATTCATTTTTGGGTCTCCAATTTGATTCCATTTATCAACCAGCCTATTGCTGTGCCAGTATCATGCTGTTTTAATTACTGTTGCTCGATAGTACAGCTTGAGATCAGGTATGGAGATTCCTCCAGAGGATCTTTTATTGTATAGGATTGTTTTAGCACTTCTTGGAATATAACCAGAAAATACTCTACCACTCATCAAGGACATATGCTCAACCATGTTCATAGTATCCTTATTCATAATAACCAGAACCTGGAAACAGCCCAAATGTCCCTCAGTTGAAGAATGGATAAAGAAACTGTGGTACATTTACACTGTGGAATATTGCTCAGCTATTAAAAACAAAGACATCCCGCAATTTGTGGACAAATGGATGGAACTAGAAATGATCATACTGAGTGAGTTAACCCAGAAGCAGAAAGACTCACATGGTATATACTCACTTATAATTGGGCACTAGCCCAAAAGGCATGCCCTATGAAAGTCTTCACTTAACAGGAGATTGGGATAGATGTGAGGACATCCCACTGGGACTCTAGGTAAGAGAGGTATGGGAGAAGGGAGAAATAGAAGTATGTAGAGGGTCCTAGAAACCTACAAGAAGAACATCGTGATGGGTGGATCGGTACCCAGGGGTGTCTGCTCAAACTATGGCACTAACCAAGGACAATACAAGTAGTAAATATCAAATCCCTACTCTGATCTAGCCAATGGACAGGACATTCTCCACAGGTATGTGGAGAGAGGGGACTGACTCTGACATGAACTCTGGTGCCCCATATTTGACCACTTCCCCTTGGTGGGGAGGCCTGGTGGCACTCAAAGAAAGAATAAGCAGGCTTCCAAGATGAAACTTGATAGCTTATGACCATAGATTGGGGGAGGAGGTCCCCCTCGGTCTTAGACGTAGGGGAGGGGAATAGGGTGAAAGCAGGAGGGAGGGAGGAATGGGAGGATACAAGTGATGGGATAACAATTGAGTTGTAATCTGAATAAATTAATAAAACAGCAACAACAACAACAACAGCAGAATCCATAGCTGTTCAATCCATGAGCCTAGATGCCTCAGCTGCTCTTCAGTAGATGGTGGAGTCCCAAAGAAGCAGATTCTAATGCCAGAAAAGAAACGGACCTGCCTGGGAGAGAGAGAGGGGGTCAATCAGGCAAAGAGCCAGTGCTTCCCTGTTCCAGGTCCTTTACATAAGCTGCCACCAGGTGCGGCCCAGATTTAAGGTGTGCTTTCCTACTTCAAAAGACCTGGATTTAAAGTGGGTCTTCTGGCTTCAAATGATTCATCCAGTCAAGGAAGAGCTCTCACAGGTGTACTTGGCCGCTCAGCTTTTAGTTAATTCCAGATGTGCTCAAGTTGATGCCAACAACAGCCATTGCAGTCACATGCTGCACTCACTGGGGCGCTGCTCTGCTTCCTGGCTGCTGTCCAGGCTCACCTCCATCCTTTGTTCCACCCACACAGCCCACCACCACCTTTACTAACACTTTTCCTGGCACTCTGGATTTATTACTCCCTGTCATCCTCACGAACACCCTTTAACAATCTCCTCTACAGGGAAGCCCAGGCCTCAAATCTGACGGAATCACATGGGCCACCTTACAAGATAGTGATGCCCGCATCACTCTCTAAGCAGTTCTGATGTACTTATTTACAGTGGAATCTGGGAATTGGTTTACACTTTTTAATCTCCTGGAAGTAGTGGCGGCCTGCAGGTAAGAAGGGGGAATGAATCAATTTGGTGATTTTCTTAAGGGTTTCACAGATAACAGATGAGTGACTGCTTGGAGGAGCTGGTTACCGGTTCAGAATTCCTGATTTCCTCCCCTCCAGGTCATTAGCCCCATCCTTTTCCTATAAGTCACTGACTCAGTCCCCCATGTATTGGAGGAATATTGCAGCTGAACCCAGTGTCCCGTGCATTCTACAAAGACACTCTACCATGGAGATAAAGCCCCAGCTCTTGGTTTGAGAGAGGGTCTTGTTATGTATCACCTGTCTTGTCTGGAACTTCATATGTAGCCCAAGTTGCCCATGAACTCAAGATCCTTCTGCCTCGGCCTCCCAAGTGCTGTGGTGACAGGTGAGCACCACCATCCCGGGCTGTGTGGCTCCCCTTTCCCTTCCATTAGACTAGAGGGAAGAGCAGTTCTCCTGGCTTCTTTGGATAATCTCAGATGCAGTTTCGTCCACTTGGATATTTCCAAGGTCAAATCCTTAAAGAGGCTTTTAAGAAACGAGCCACAGGGTGGGCCAATGGCTCAGTCAGTGGCACATCGACTGTGTGACTATGAGGACCTGGGTTTGGATCCGCAGCCTCAGGTAAAAAGATGGATGGCCAGAGACTCTCATCCCAGAGTCCTCTGGTGAGCCATTCACGCCAGCCAATGAGCTGCAGGTTCGTCAGAGACTGTTTCAAAAAATAAGGCGGAGAGTGAATCAGGAAAACAGCTGACATCATTTGATGTCAACATCTGGCTTCCACAGGTAACCACATTTCTATTTCTACATGTGCATAAATGTACACACACACACACACACACACACACACACACACACACACGCAGGTGGGATTTATGTATATATATGTCAGAGCCTCTCTTTTTCTGGGTCTTTGCAGATAGGAAGAAAAAGAGAAACACAGGAAGAAGTGATGGCTCATGCCTCTAACCCCAAAGGCTGATGCGGAAGGATTCTGAATTTGACTGCAGCCAGTTACAGCTATAGAGTAAGGTCCTGTTCAAAATGAACAACAACACAAAAGTTTCAACCAACCAACAACAACAACAACAAGAAACATTTAAGAAAGTTTAAATATCTTTCTATCCTCAGAATTCCAGAGTCCCAGAGAGAGGGACTAAAAGAAGACCCAGGCTTTGGGAGGAGAAACAACTAGTTTTTCAACCACAAGAACCACATGCTTTATATAAATTATGTGCATGCATGTGTGTTTGTGTGCAGATCTGTGCACACGAATGTAGGTGTCTGTGGAGGCCAGAGAGGGAGCCAGATCTTCCTGGAGCTTCAAGTAGGCAGTTGTCAATAGCACAAGGTGCATGCTGGGAAATGAACTTAAATCTTCCACAAGAGCAATATTCACTCAACTGCTGAGCCTTCTCATTAATCCCTAAACACACACTTAGCAAACACGTTCTCATGGTATTTTCTGCTCTCTATCCCCAGGGGATCCAGCCATGTGTGTAGTTCTTCAGCCCTGCAGATGTTTTTTTTTTTTTTAATTTTTAATTTTTTAATTTTTTTTATTTATTCTTGTTAAATCTCAATGTTTATCCCATCCCTTGTATCCTCCCATTCTTCCCTCCCCCCCCCCATTTTCCCATTATTCCCCTCCCCTATGACTGTTCCTGAGGGGGATTACCTCCCCCTGTATATGCTCATAGGGTATCAAGTCTCTTCTTGGCTACTTGCTGTCCTTCCTCTGAGTGCCACCAGGTCTCCCCCTCCAGGGGACATGGTCAAATGTGAGGCACCAGGGTACGTGAGAAAGTCATATCCCTGGCAGGGAACACAGAAGGAAAATGAAGATGTTTTTAACTCAAGGCTTTTCGGTCAGGAAGAGAGCTAGCTTGAAAAATCTTTGAATTAGCCACATATTCAAAGCCAAATGTCCCTGGTCAATGGAGTGATTTTTTTTCTTTTAATTGCAAGATTTATCCTGACGATTTGGTTATTTCTTTTTTGAAGGAAGGTGAGTTGGAAGATGGGCACAGAACAGTTGCTGTTATTTATGGTGCCTGAAAGAAGAATGGCATGTGTCTCAGTTCCATCCACTCAAGTGGGTTCCCTCTTTGTGCGCGAAACCATTAGGGATTCTGGTATGTGTATGGTAAAGAATATATGTGTGCTATGTTTAATATTCACTTTACAAATTACCACAAACTATGAATAAACATGAACAGGGATGTTAGAATGGCTATCTTTTCAAATCCTCAGGGTGTGTGCATGTGGAAAGCCAATTATTCTAACAGCCTTAATAAGTTCTAATTCTTCTCATAAAAAAAGGTGCTGAAAAGGAACAGCTTGAGATGAGTTTTAAATAAATAAATCTGTTTTCTGTGGAGATTTTTCAGGAATAATTTTATGGGGCGAGAGGTTTTTAAAACTTGCGATTTCTGTTCTGTTTGAAGAGACTCTGCCTCACTTCCATGACAGCTATGGTGAGCAGGGCTATAGTGAACACTGATGTGGAGGCATCTCTGGCTTAGAGTCCTATGGGTAAATGCTGCAGGTTGTATGCTGGGTCTATTTTTAGTCTTCCGAGGAACATGCATGCCTATTTTCATAGTGGTTGGGTTAATACATGGTAGGAATTCCCTTTCGTCTGCTTCCTTGTTGGCATTTATTACCTGTTTTGTTGTTTTATTTTTTTTTAATGGCTGCCATTTTGACTGGGAGAACTTTGTCCACAGAGAAGTGGACGCAGAAAATGTGGTTCGCACACACCATGGAATTCTTTCAGCCATAAAGAAGAATGAAATTATATCATTTGTAGGAAAATGGATACAATTGGAGATAATCATGTTAAGAGAATTAAGTCAAAAAGACAAATATCATGTTTCCTTTCATCTGTGGGTCCTAGATTTTATATAGGTACATAAAATCATATATGGGAATATTATCTGAAAATAGAAGTGAATTTTTCTAAGGTAACAGAAGTGGCCAGTGGGAGGGCCTGAAAAAGGAAAATTGTATAATATGTGGGAGGAAATATATTCAAAGTACATTATATACCTGCATGGGAACACACACACACACACACACACACACACACACACACACACACACACACACACACACACATACACACACACACCCTAGATTTGGGGCACCCAGACAACCTCTAAACATTTCAATGGCCCATGAGTAAGACCTATCTAAGTGGACCTGTTGGTCTGAAAGACTTTCTGTGTCCTGTTTTGTGTCAAGCTTTCTCTCATCTACTTTAGGGAGTTGGGAGTTGTTCCTAGGTGGAGAGCTAGCAAACTTCTCCTGAGCCCCAGCGAGGTAGTGTCTTAGCTCCCACAGATAGGGCTGACTTTGTTCTGCTTTATGTTGTAGACAGATTGGCCCCTTGGATTCACCAGAAACATTGGAGAGGCAGAAATAAGAACGGTTTCCTCTGGCATGAACAGTGACTCACCCTGGACCAAACCTTAGCCCCGCCCAGTGACTTGTGTTGTCTGGAGAGATGGGCTCTGAGTGAACCTCTTAGATTTGCATTCATTCTGAATTCTTGTAGTTCTTTTGACAAACTTCATCACGCTATACTTTTTTAAGTCATACTTCTAGGCTCTCATTTTTATGTAAAATACCTTTAAAATGAGAATGTGCCTAGTCCTGCTGCAACTTGATGTACCAGGGTGGGTTGGTATCCAGGGGTGGGCCCTCCCCTCCCTTCTCTGAGGATAAGGGCATGGAGGAGGGGTTGGGAGTGTGAGACTGGGAGGAGAGGAGGGAGGGGCACTGCAGTCAGTCTGTAGAGTGAATTTTAAAAAATGACAGTTCCACTAGCATGTAAATTTTCCTTCGAGAATTTTCTGATCTTTGACCAATAGTATAGCAATACATGACAGAAAGCATAGTGGCCTTTGATTGCAATGTTTTAGAAAGCAGAAGTGTAATACTCTACCTTTGATTTTGTTTATTTTCTGGAAACCTTTAGGTACAGAATAGGTGTTGGAGAAATGAAAAAATATCTTATCACCTTGCCGATGTCATAGAAAAAAAATACCTATTTTCAAAGACAGCAATAAAAATGGGATAGAAGCCAGGAGGTGGTGGCACACACCTTTAATCCTAGCACTTGGGAGACAGAGGCAGGCAGATCTCTATGAGTTTGAGGCCAGCCTAGTTTACAGAGTGAGTTCCAGGACAGCCAGCGCTACATAAAGAAACCATGTCTCAAAACAAACAAAAACAAACAAACAAACAAACCCCAAACAAAAAACCCATCCCCCCAAAACACAAAGAGGGTGGGATGGGGAGGAGATAGAAATGCCACAGGTATGGGGATTGTATTTCATCTGTGGTGTGACAGATAATGCGAGGCATGTCATATGACATGCTTTGCACTTTTATTCACGGCACACTCTTAAATCACATATTCATCTCACACACTTGGGTAGGCGTGTTCTTGTGTGACAATAACAGCATGTGATTGACTGTGACCTGTTTGGGTTGCGTGTGTGTCAGATCTTATTCCTGGAACTAAAAGAGCCCAGGGATTGTCATGGCTGACACTCAAGTGCTGGGTTCCTGAGCCTGATTTCTGCCTCTGTGATGGGCGGCACGGGACCCATGTGTGGAAAGCTCTGTTCTTCATTGTGTGCCCTTACAACCTGCGATTTTGGGGAACAGGCAAGATCCCTTACAAGGTCTCTCCTAGTGGTTCTTTTTATTGCTGTTATGTCGTCGTCTCACCTGCCTGCACTTGAACTTCTCCCTGAAAGTCTGTGAGAGATATACATTTGTACAGCCGCATTGCGTACGATCCGGATGAGTTCTCCTTTCTTCAGCTCCACGGAAGGACCGTAGCTTTACTGTTTTTTTTTGTTTTTGTTTTTTTTTTTTTGTAAAACTGATGTGACGTAATTGTGCATATAAAATCAGACAATATAGAAAACTTGGAGGTGACAGGCAGTGCCGACAAATCTGGGCACCCAGAAATGAGGTTTTTATAATAACCAATGGACAGCACTTTAGAACGTCCCTTATGTGTGAGTCGTTTAGGGAAAGTGGGATTAAAATGGGGCCATTGTATATTTGTTAAAACTATTAAACATTATTCACTCAGGTTTACCTAAAAAGGGTGAAATAAAATGAAAAGAGCTGTTGGATTTCAAAAAACTATTTCTGCACTGTTTTCCTGAAAACAGATATTCATTGAGTGAATATATGAATGCTTCCGTATTTGTTTTACTGGATTGCTTTTTACCCTCAAGCTGAGGTTGTAATTCAGCCTTGCATGACCTTGAACTTGGATGGGTTTTATATTTGTTCATAGATTATTAATCCTTTTGCAAACATTTGTTGAGACATTATTTTTCATAGACTATGCCGAGGACTGGGCTGCAGTAAGCATGTCTTCCCCGTCCTCTGTGACTTGCTCTGGGCTTCAAGCCTATTTCCACCTTTGTCCTACTTTAGGCTCATCTACAGTGACGTTGCTCCTTGACTGGGGCCTCTGAGAACAGTGGCTTGTGCTCTTCTCATTAAATACTCTTTCTTGTTGTATAGTTTCTTCCAGTAAATTCTCTTCTTTATTCTTTTTCCTAACTTCTGTGAGTTCTTTCTGTTCTGAATATTGTTTCCTGAGGGAAGCCTTCCAGAAGCCTCTAGAATAAACGGGATCCCTTTGTTGTGTAGCTATTCTTTTTGTTTGTAGGGTTTTTGCCATTGTGGTGGTTTGGATGAGAAATGCCCCCACAGGCTAGTGCATTTGAGGACTTGATTTCTAGTTGGTGGCGCTGTTTGAGGAGGCGGTAAAGCCTTGCTGAAGGAAGCATTTCAACAGGGGTGAATTTTTGAGAAAACACGGTGGGCTTTAAGAGGTCATAGCCTTGTCCCACTTCCAGTCTGCCTTGTGTTTATGGCTGCTCTGTGGTTGTGGTTGAGGATGCTGGCTTTTAGCTTCCTCTAGAGCTGCGAGCCCAAATAGACAATTCCTTCTATAAGTTGCTCTGGCCGTGGTGTCTTATCACAACAGCAGAAAGATGACCGCATGCACTTACATATTCGTGCGGTAACTCTTTCTCTCCCCCTGGAGAAGAGTATCTAGGTGAGAATCTAGGTGAGAATCTGGTGAGAAGAGTACCTAGGCCTTTACCATCAACTCCCAAAGCCAAGGAAGCCTGGCCGTGTAACAGCTACTCTACAAACATTTAGTTTTTCTTCTAGCACATAAGAGCTGGGAGCTAGGAATTGATGGAGTCTGCCAAATTATTTCTGAGTGGTATTCCAAATAACGTTAGATTTAGATATATATGTTCACATATATGCATATATATATATAAACAACAGGAGACATAAAAGAGAAAATTGTGGTAAATAGGAAACATAAAGTAAGATTCTAGAAATAAATGAATTATATTAGTGTTCATAACAACTGCAAGTAGGTTAAGACTCTCAATTTGATTTAGATTTAGGCTTAGATTTAGATTTTTTACAGTGTATATGTAATTTGGATGAAAAGAAATGAGTCAAATTTATAATAACTATTGCAATTAAAATGAGTGGAATGCATTTTAACATATTAACATACACAATATAGAATAAAATTTTGAGTAAACAATCCCTGTTGTGGGCTGGAGAGATGGCTCAGCAGGTAAGAGCACTGTTTGCTCTTCCAGAGGACTGGAATTCCCAGTACTCACATGACAGCTCACAACTGTTTAGAACTCTAGTTCCAGGGAATCTGGCACCTCACATAGACACACATGTGGGCTAAATGCCAATGGGAATAAAATCAAAACATTAAAAATATTTTTAAAAAAGGAATCCCTGTTGCTCAATGGGATATTTAGAATATGGTACCATTTTCTACATTAAAAAAATCTACCAAGCAGTGTAATAGGCATGTGCTTAAATTCCCCCCCCCCACACACAGGTGGTGGGGAGGAGAGAGGGGGGGGGGAGAGAGGGGGTCAGCTAGGGACATAATTTAGTAGGTGAAGTCCTTGACATTCATGAAGCCTTGGGTTCCAATCCTGCTGTTGCATAAGCCAGGAAGTGTGGTGGACACGCTTGTAATAACAGCATTTGCGAGGGAGAGCTAGTAGAATCAGGAGTTAATGGCCATCCTTGGCTGTTAAGTGAGTTTGAGGCCAATCTGGGATACCCAAGACCTAGTCTCAAAAAACAACGAATCAAATGATCAACCATGTAAATAGGAAAAACAATATTCAAGATAACGATTGCCTTGGGGGAAAGTCGAAAGAAGACTAGGAAGAGACACCAAGCAGGGAATCAAAGCAGAGGGGTCAAGCATTCAAGGTTGCCTGGGCTTCATGGTGAGTTAGAGCAGTTGGTTATGTTGCTAACGCTGTGACAAAACACTGTGACCAAGACACTTTATACGAAGAAGGTGTTTTGGGCGTATGGTTCCAGAGGGATAAGAACCCATCCAAGTGGGGCAGTGGCAGGCATGACAGCTGGAGCAGCAAGCTGGCAGTTCACATCTTGAACAGCGAGCACAAAGCAGGGAGAGCAAAGTAGGTGCAGGCTGGGGGCGTAAGCTCTCAAAGCCTACCTCCAGTGACATACTTCCTCCAGGAAAGCTACAACTCCAAAGCTACTTGGAAAATCATCACCAACTGGGGACATTCTCATTCAAACCAGCACAACTGGGTCATATACTGAGATGTCTCAAACAAACAAACCAACAACAAACAAGCAAACATAGGTAACAAACATGGAAAATGACCACATTCATTGATTCACATAGGCTGGGCACTTGGAAGTTTTCACCTAGTCTGTTTTCATAGGTTTGAAAACAAAACAAAACAAAACAAACTATAGTGATGTTTCATCAGTGGTTCTATTGTGTCACCGGGCCTGGGAGTAGCCAAAGTGATAGCTCCGTGGTCCCTTTCGGTTGGAATTTTATTGAAGTCCTTACATGACTTGAGAATCACTATCTATGCTTGTGGAGAAGCCAGCGTAGACTTTGGCCATGCTGCTGCTGCTGAAGACTTCAAGGGAGCAGTTAAATCTGGGGCTGTCACACTGAATTGGTGGCTTCTGTTTGAGCCATCTGTTCCTGCCACGAAGCATCACGTCCTATCCTGCCTGCCTGGCAGCATCCCACTCCTACCGTTATCTTTCAAAGAGCCCTAGATTGGAATTTTTAACATTTTCAATTGATGCGTGGGGGGGGGAGACTATTGGTGGGGGAATGGTTCCAGATGACATATTTCACCCCAGCATTGTTAATAAGCGAGGGAGGGGCATGTGAAATATAATGACATGAAGCTTCAGAGTTTTACCCAGCTGATCTCTGTGGGCAGTTATTCCTCTGTCACAGAACGATCTCTATTTCTTGCCAATGTATTATTTTCAGTTTCTCTTAATACTCCATCTCGAATTAGAGATAGAGGAAATAATTGGGTTAGCTAGCTCATCTCTGCTCTGCCAATGCAGGTGTTGAACAACAACTCACTTTCCATGGTGGTGGCGCCCAGTTTTTAATAAGGAGCTTGTGCACTGTGCAATTATTTTGATAGGAGGGAGAAAATGATAAACAACATCCATTCTGTACTCTGAGGATGCTGTCATCACAGCTGCTCTACATGGGGCCTTAAGGGAACTGGACCAGTTTCCACATCTGCATGGAGGGTCTTTGACTGACATTTTCTTGCAAACAAGGAGTGGGGAGGAACTGCACGCCTCCAGGGATGAGCAAGGCTTCCAGTCGCCTTTTCTTTGAAGTCTTAGCTCTATCCAGATGTGGCTGAGACAGAGGGGCATTTCATTACATTATGGTTCTATTTGGGGGCAATATTAGGGCTCTTATAGTACTTGGCCGATGATAGTAGAATTTCTGTAAGAGCTGGGCCAGCCATATCCAGCTATGGGTCACATGAATTTTGGCAGCTATGGTTATTTTTACTGTGCACATATCACTTTATATTGTAATGACCTGTTTGAGTCTCCACATATGTTCAGTTCTTTGAAAATGGGGCTTTATCTCATTTGCCTTCTCTGCTCCCAACAGGACCCTAACAGCACTTGGCTCATAGCTGGTGCTTTGTAAATATTTTAATTACATTTTATTTATTTGTGTAGGTGTGTGGGTGAGCAGGGGTGGTGGTGGACTGTAGGCCAAGGTGTACATGTAGAAGTCTGAGGGCAACTTTCAGGACTCAGTTCTCTCTCTTCTACCAGGTGAGGCCCAGGGATCAAACTCAGATTATCAGCTTTATAGCAGTTGCCTTTACCCAACTGAGCCACCATCTCTCTGGGCCTGTGAAAATTTCTGAATGGATGAATTAAGCCTTAACATTGGGGCCTCAAGAAAGCTATGGTGTCTTGATTTGTAGGGATGCCATGGTTAGTTAGGTGGCACATTCAAGAAAAGATACACACTTAACTAATTAGTTATCATTTGATAGGAAGTTGAATGTGTTAGGAAGGAAGCAGAGTCCTTGCAACACAGTAGCAAGATAGATGAGGCAAGAATTAAGTAGCCAGAGTGCTGAGACATGATGCTGATTGGGGATGGTACAAGGAAAGTGCAACAGGCTAGAAGTGAACAGTTAGTACAAAATAAATGAGCATCTTTTAGTAAGTGCCGGCCTGCTGGAATTTTAGGGAGACCAAAGCTAGCATTCTAGTCCATTTCTCACTTACTAAAAAATTCTTTTTCTGAAATTTATTTGTTTATTCACTTTACCTCTTCATTTCAGCCCCCTCCTCTCCTCCTAATTCCCTCCCTCACATACCCCTCCCCCATCCCTCCTCCCCTTCTCTTCAGAGAAGGAGGAGGTCCTCCCATTGGTACCAACCCACCCTGGCATATTAAGTCCCTACAGAAGTAGGCACATTCTCTCCTACTAAAGCCAGGCAAGCAGCCCAGTTAGGGGAACAGAATCTAAAGGGAGACATCAGAGTCAGAGAGGGACCCTGCTCCAGTTGTTGGGGGATCCACATGAAGACCAAGCTTCACATCTGCTACATACGTCCAGGGGGCCTAGGACCAGTCCATGTATGTTCTTTAGTTGGTTGTTCAGTCTCTGTGAGCCCCCATGGGCCCAGGTTCGTTGACTCTGTAGGTCTTCTTGTAGAGTCCTTGACCCCTCCAGCTCCCTCAATCATTCCTCCAACTCTTCCATATGACCTCCCGAGCTCTGTCTAATGCTTGCCTGTGGGTCTCTGCATCTGTTTCCACCAGCTGCTGAGTAAAGCCTCTCAGAGGAGTTGTGTTAGGCTCCTGTCTACTGGCATAGCAGAGTAACATTAATAGTGTCAGGGGTTGGTTCTTTCCCATGGGATGGATCTCAAGTAGGACCAGTCTTTGGTTGGCCATTCCTTCAATCTTTGCTCCATCTCTGGCCCTGCAGGACACATTTTGAGTTGAAAGTTTTGTGGGTGGGTTGGTGTCCTTATCTCTCTACTGGAAGTCCTGCTTGGCTATAGGAGGTGGCCAATTCAGGATTTATAACCCTCACTCCTAGGAGTCTCAGTTAAGGTGACCCTCATAGAGTTCCTGGCCTCCCCTATCCCAGATCTCTGACAAATCCCAGAGATGATCCACCTCCAATTTCTGTTCTCTCATCTGCCCCCTTCCTACTCCTAATCCCTACCCCTGATCCCATACTCCCCTCCCCATCCCCTCTCCTACCCAGTTTCCCCCCCTTCATCCACTTCATATGCCTATTTTATTTCCCCTTCTGAGTGAGATTCAAGCATCCTTCATTGGGTCTTCCTTGTAAGTAAGCTTCTTTGGGTCTGTGGATTATAGCATGGTTATCCCATACTTTGGCCTAATGGCTAATGGCAAATATCCACTTATAAATGAGTACATCCTATATGTGTCTTTCTGGGTCTAGGTTACCTCACTTAGGATGATATTTTCTAGTTCCATCTATTTGCCTGCAAATGTCATGATTTTCTTGTTTTTAAATAGCTGAGTAGTATTTCATTGGGTAAGTGTATAAAACATTTACATTATCCATTCTTTGGTTGAGGGACATCTAGGTTGTTTCCAGTTTCTGGATATTATAAATAAAGCTGCTATGAACATAGTTGAGCAAGTGTCCTTGTGGTATTAATATGTACATGATTATCTTATCCATGGTATGTAAGATGGATGAAAACATGGTATAGACCATTCATTTTCCTGCTTCTCTCAGTGTCATTCAGAGACCCTTTTCTTCACATGTGGCATTTGTTTATCATGTGACTATAGTTTCCTTAACTATAACAGCTGTCCTGGTTCTCATGGTATTGACACTTGGAATGGATTGAGTATCTTGTAGAACACCTCAAGATAATTCACCTTCCTGTTTCCTTGTGTTGTGATCAAATCAAACCTCTTTCTCAAGAACTCAACATAAAAGAGATGTCCTCTGTGTCACATCAAGAGGCGCTTGCCAGTTTGTCTTACTGTTAGTCGTGAAAATTTTCATCACTTAATTCTGTACAAAATTATAAACATAAAAACCATTTCCCAGTAGATTCCAAGATGGCAGCACCTATCATGCACTGTATCTGATTTACCACACAGAGACCAGGGACCTGCCTGGGAACCACAGACCGCAAGACCTGGAGAACATTAGGTGGGTGGGGTCCCGCACAGTGCAGACCACAGGTGAGCCTGGTCCTGGGTCAACCAACCACCCATGGAGGATGGAAGCCCAGTCCTCAGACTCTGGACTGGGACCTGCCTGCAAACTGCAGCTGGGCTCTACAACATAAACTCGGTATATGGGACTGAACTCTGGGCAGTGAAGCACCAGAGCTCCTGGCCTGGGGAAATCTCAGGGAAATGAGGAAAGAGAAGACACCTGACTCCAAAGCCCAGAAAATATCTTCAACAAAATCATAGAAGAAAATTTCTCCAATTTAAAGAAAGAGATCCATATAAACATATAAGAGGCCTACAGAACACCAAATAGAATAGACCTGAATAGAAAATCTTCCTGCAACATAATAATCAAAACACAAAATGTACAGAACAAAAAAAAATTATTAAAAACGGCAAGGGAAAAGGACCAAGTAACATATAATGGCAAACCTATCAGAATTACACCCGACTTCTCAGCAGAGACCATAAAAGCCAGAAGGGCCTGGACAGAGGTCCTGCAAACCCTGAGAGATCACAGATGCCAGGCCAGACTACTATACCCAGAGAAACTATCAATAACCATTGATGGAGAAAACAAGATATTCCATGACAAAAATAAATTCAAACAGTACCTATCCACAAATCTAGCCTTACCGAAGTTACTAGAAGGAAACCCCCAACCCAAAGTGACAAGCTACAACCAAAATTACATGGGAAATAGTTAATTACACTGTCACAAAAATATAACCATACAAAACTCTACTGCAACCAATATCAAAATCAAGGGACTTAATAGTCACTGGTCATTAATATCTCTCATCATCAATGGTGTCAATTCTCCAATAAAAAGACACAGACTAACTGAATGGATTCATAAACAAGACCCAACATTCTTCTATATTCAAAAAACACATCTCAGCCATAAGGATATACATTACCTCAGGGTAAAAGGCTGGAAAAAGGTATTCCAAGCAAACGGACACAAGAAGCAAGCTAGTGTAGCCTTTTTAATATTTAATGAAATAGACTTCCAACCAAAATTAATCAAATGATTTGAAGAAAGTCACTTCATACATATTAAAGGTAAGGTCAACCAAGATGATATCACAATTCTAAAATCTATGCTCCAATACAAGGGCACTGACATTTGTAAAAAAGCTAGTAACAAAGCTTAAACCACATATCGATTCCCACACATTAATAGTGGGAAACTTCAACACCTCACTTTCACCAAAGGATAGGTCATTGAAACAGAAACTAAACCAAGAAATAATGACACTAATCAATGTCATGAATCAAATGGATCTAACATATCTATAGGACTTTTCACCCAAACACAAAGTATTATGCCTTCTTCTCAGCACCTCAGGGAACCTTCTCCAAAATAGATCATATAGTAAGTCACCAAGCAAGCATCAACAGATACACGAATATTGAAATAATACTTTGTATCCTGTCAGATCACCATGGTCTAAAGCTGGACTTCAACAACAACAGAAACAACAAAAAGCCTACACACATGGAAACTAAACAACTCTCTACTTAATGACAACTGGGTCAGGGAAGAAATAAAGAAATTAAGGACTTCCTGAAATTCAATGAAAACGAAGGAACAACATACCCAAATTTGTGGGACACATTGAAAGTGGTGCTAAGAGGAAAATTCATAGCACTAAGTACCTTTATAAAGAAATTGGAAACATCCCATATAAGCAACATATGGAAGCCCTAGGAAAAAAAGACACAGAAATACCCAAGAGGAGTAGATGTCTGGAAATAATCAAACTCAAGGCTGAAGTCAAAAAATTAGAAACAAAGAGAACAATTCAAAGAACCAACAAAACCAGGAGCTGGTTCTTTGAGAAAATCAACAAGATAGACAAAGCATTAGCCAAACTAACTAACTAAAAGGCAGAGAGACACTATCCAAATTAACAAAATCAGAAATGAAAAGGGAGACATAACAACAGACACCTAAGAAATACAAAGAATCATAAGGTCCTACTTCAAAGGCATATATGTCACAAAATTTGAAAATCTAAGGGAAATAGACAGTTTTCTTGATTGATTCCATTTGCCAAAATTGAATCAAGATCAGATAAACAAATAGTCCTACTTCTCCTACAGAAATAGAAGCAGTCACTAATAGTCTTCCAACCAAAACAAAACAAACAAACAAACAAAAAAACAAAAACAAAAACAAAAAAACCCAGGGCCAGATGGTTTCAGCACAGAATCTACTAGACCTTCAAGAGAAGCTAATACCAATACTCTTCAAGCTACTCCAAAAGATAGAAATGGATGTAACATTACCAAATTCTTTCTATGAGGCCACAGTCACATTGATACCTAAATCTCACAAAGACACAACAAAGAAAGAGAATTTCAGACCAATTTCTCATGAACATTGACGCAAAAATACTCAATAAAATACTTGCAAAATGAATACAAGAACATATCAAAGATATCATACACCATGACAAGGTAGACTTCATTCCAGGCATGCAGGAATTGGTTAATATACAGAAATCCATCAATGTAATCCACCTTATAAACAAACTGAAAGAAAAAAAACCCCACATGATCATCACCTTAGATGTAGAAAAAGCATTTGATAAAATCCAATACCCATTCATGTTTAAAGTTTTGGAGAGATCGTGGATACACAGCACATACCTAAACATAAAAAAGGCTATATACAGCAAGCCAATAGCCAATATCAAATTAAATGGAGAGACTCAAGGAAATTCCTCTAAAATCAGGGACCAGGCAACATTGCCCACTTTTTCCACATCTCTTCAATATAGTTTCTGAAGTTATGGACAGAGCAATAAGACAACAAAAGGAGATCAAGGGAATCCAAATGGGAAAGGAAGAAGTCAAATTAACCCTATTAGTAGATGATAGTGTACATAAGTGACTCCCAAATTTGCACCAGAGAACTCCTACAGCTGATAAACACCTTCAGCAAAATGGCTAGATAAAAAATTAACTCAAAAAAGTCAGTAGCCTTCCTATATACAAATGACAATCATGCAGAGGAAGAAATTAAGAAAACTCCACCCTTCATGATAGCCTCAAGCAATATAAAGTATCTAGGAGTAACTCTAATCAAGCAAGTGAAAGACTTGTTTGAAAAAAACATTAAATCTCTGAAGAAGGAGATTGAAGATGACATCAGAAGATGGAAAAATCTCCCTTGTTCATGGATTGGGAGAATTAACATAGTAAAAATGGCCGTCTTACCAAAAGCAATTTACAGATTCAATGCAATCCCTATCAAAATACCTACACAATTTCTTAAAGACATTGAAAGATTAATTCTCAACTTCATATGGAAAAAAAAACTCTGAATGGCTAAAACAATCCTGTAAATAAAAGATCCTCCAGAGGAATCTCCATACCTGATCTCAAGCTGTACTATAGAGCAACAGTAATTAAAACAGCATGGTACTGGCACAGCAATAGGATGGTTAATCAATGGAATCAAATTGAAGACCCAGAAATAAATTCACACCCATATGGACACTTGATTTTTGACAAAGAAGCCAAATCTATTCAATGGAAAAATAATAGCATCTTCAAGAAATGGGGCTGGTCTAACTGGATGTCTACATGTAGAAAAATGCAATTAGATGAATATTTATCACAATGAACAAAACTCAAGTCCAAGAGGATTAAAGACCTCAACATAAAACCAGAGACACTAAATCAGTTAGAAGAAAATTAGGGAAGAGCCTGGAACACATTGACACAGAAGACAACTTCCTGAACAGAACACCAAAGGCCAAGCTTTAACATCAACAATTAATAAATGGGACCTCATGAGGCTGAGAAGCTTCTGTAAGTCAGAAGACACTGTCAACAGAATAAAGTGACAGCCTACAGACTGAGAAAAATCTTCACCAATCCTATATCTGACAAAGGTCTAATATCCAAAATATATAAAGAGCTTAAGAAATTAAACACCACCAAGCCAAATAACCCAAATAAGAAATAGGGCTCAGAATTAAACAGAATTCTCAACAGAAGAATATCAAATGGCTGAGAAACACTTAAAGAAATGCTCAACATCCTTAGTCATCAGAGAAATGCAAATCAAAATGACTCTGAGATTCCATCTTACACCCATCAGAATGGCTAAGATAAAAACTCAGCTGATAGCACATGTTGGCGAGGATGTGGGGAGAGAGGAACACTCCTTCATTGCTGGTGGGAATGCAAACTTGTATAACCACTTTGGAAATCAATCTAGTGCTTTCTCAGAAAGCTGGGAGTAGGGCTACCTCAAGACCCAGCTATTCCACTACTTGGAATATACCCAGAAAATGCTCCACCACACAACAAGGATATATGCTCAACCATGTTTATAGCAATCTTATTTGTAATAGCCAGAACCTGGAAACAACCTAAATGTCCCTCAGTCGAAGAATGGATAAAGAAACTGTGGTACACTTACACTGTGGAATACTACCCAGCTATTAAAAACAAGGAAATCCCAAAATTTGTTGACAAATGGATGGAACTAGAAATTATCATCCTGAGTGAGTTAACCCAGAAGCAGAAAGACTCACATGGTATATATTCACTTATAACTGGACACTTGCCCAAAAGGGATGTCCAATGAAAGTCTTCACTTATCAGGAGATTGGGATAGATGTGAGGACTTCCTATTGGGACTCTAGGTGAGAGAGGTATGGGAGAAGGGAGAAATAGAAGTATGTAGAGGGTCCTAGAAACCTACAAGAAGAACATCATGATGAGTGGATCTGGGTCCAGGGGGGTTTTCTCAAACTACTGCACCAACCAAGGCCAATACAAGCAGTAAACATTGAACCCCTACTCAGATCTAGCCAATGGACAGGACATTCTCCACAGTTGTGTGGAGAGTGGGGACTGACTCTGACATGAACTCTGGTGCCCCATATTTGACCACTTCCCTTTGGTGGGGAGGCCTGGTGGCACTCAGAGAAAGGATAAGCAGGCTACCAAGATGAGACTTGATAGGTTTTTACCATATGGTGGGGAAGGAGGTCCTCTTTGATCACAGACCTAGGGGAGGGGAATAGGGTGAAAGAGGGAGGGAGGGAGGAATGGGAGGATACAAGTGAGGGGGAAACAATTGATTTGTAATCTGAATAAATTAATTAAATTAAAAAATAAGAAAACAAAACAAAATACCGTTTCCCTCATCTTTAGGGTGAGGCACTGAGTATGAATCATGTCCATAATATGTTTTTTATCTGATGATTTTCAGCATGCATGATTCTTGCCAAAAATTAGTTATTGGGCCAATAGTAGTGAACCATAATGTTTTATTTCTATTCTTCCATCTACGTTCATTAACTGACTGTTAAAGAAAGAGAAACTCCATTTACTTTATCATTCTGAATTAATGGGCTTATTTTAATTAGTGTTTAATTATTTTCATGCTCAACTTGTTTACAATTTGGGTAGTAGGGCCCCTCTAAGATGACTCTGTTCTAATTTGTTCTCTTATTCCTCAAACTCTTCCTTGCTTTTTGGCTCCCTAATGTGGGTTAGTCTCTTCTTATACTTTTCCTGCCTCAGGGATGAAAGCGGTCATTTCTCCAGAGTCTTCTGTTGGAGAACAGGATCTGGACACTGGATGTTAGATGTGTCCACTGTGACCTGGGATGTCTTTGACTCTGGTCCCTTCTACAGGGTGAGCTAGTAAAATAGATGTTTTAAAGCCACGAACTTAGGCTGGTCCCTCGTATTGAGCCAGAACACAGTGGGGCTCTTTCTGTTTGTTGGTGTATACCGGTATCTCTCTGTTCCTTCTGGATTCTTGCAGTTCACATCAGATGCAGCAAACATGGGTTTATCTTTAAGGCGATATAAAATGGCTTTAGGATTATAACATTAATATAATTGCCAAAAATAAACCATTCAGGCTTGGGGGTACTTGGTTCCTTCTGTTCTTGGAATTTATCATATTGTTTGATGGTAGAAGAATTTGAATAAAATCTTCATAATTCTGAATTACTTTTTATTTGTTTATTTCTTTTTTTTGTTGTTTTGTTTTGTTTTTTTGAGACAAGGTTTCTCTGTGTAGCCTTGGTTGTTGTGGACTCACTTTGTAGACTAGGCTGGCCTTGAACTCACATCAATCTGCCTGCCTCTGCTTCCGAGTGCTGGGATTAAAGACATGTGCCACCATGCCCAGCTGTGAATTACTTTTGTATGGTCACTAAGATACACCCCTACATGAGTTGTCTTATTTTTAATTAAATTTTACTTTCTTTTAAGTTAGTTTAATATTAATTTTGGAAATGAATAACAGCTGCCTAGTAAAAAAAAGCCCAAACTTCACAAGAATTATGATCAAAGAGGGTTTGCACAAATCTTTTTCTTTGACCTCTCTTTTTACCTGCCCTAGAGATAACTCATTAGATTCTGAATAATTTTGTGCTTGTTTATAAAACAAAGTGAACATATGTTTATATGTATCTATATGCTTATGCTAGAAAAGCATGTTAGATATTTTTTGTTTATTTTTGAGATTATAATTTAATTACAACATTTCCCCTTTCTTCTCCTCCCTCTAATCCTTCCTATGTAGCCTCTCCACTCTCCTTCAAATTCATGGCCTCTTTTTTCACTAAATGTTATTTCATGCATATGTGTATTTAATAAACATATATATTCCAAAATATAACCTGTTGAGTCCATATAATGCTATTTATATGTATGTGTTCAGGACTGAATAATTATTTTGAACCTTAACTCCTTTCAGTTAACTTCTTAGGGAAGTTCAGTTTAACAAATCAATCCTAGAAAAATTCCATATCACTTTATAGGCATTTTTTTTCTTGTAATATGGAAGTATCCTGGGATTATGCAATTCCTCTCTGGATGACTGTTTGCCATTCCAGCTGCTGTCTTAGTTAGGGTTTCCTTTGCTGTGATAAAACAGTGGGACCAAAAGCAAGTTGGGGAGGAAAGGACTTAGTTAGCTTACAGTTTCACATCACAGTCCTTCATCCTCAGCCAAGGGAAGTCAGGACAGGAACTCAAGGCAGGCGCCTGGAAGCAGGAACCGAAGCCGAGGCTGTGGAAGCTGCGGACTGGGTTGCTTCTTATGGCTTGCTCAGGCTGCCTTCTTATGAGATTTATGACCTCCTGCCGTGGGTGGTGCCACCCACAGTGGGCTGGGCCTTCCCACATCATCATTAAACAAGAGAATACTCCACTGTCTTGCCCAACAGGCCAGTCTGATGGAGGCATTTTCTCAACTGAAATTTCTTCTTCTCAAATGACGCTAGCTTGTGTCAAGTTGACCAAAAACTGGCAAGGAGATATGCTAAATGGAATTGTTTGATCAGAAGCTGCCTGGGTACAAAATTTAAGTTTATCCAAAGATTTTTTTTTTGTACCCAGTGACCACTAACTTGATATGTGATAGTGGACAACCAGTTCTGTAACAGCCAGTCACAAGTGGCCAACTGTTCTAACCATGCTGAAGAAAAACAAAAAATGAGATGTAAGCAATCAGGTTGTCGCTGCACTTCCCTTTTTCTGTACGTAAGTTTTGTTGTTGTTTTGTTTTGTTTTTGGGGCTTGTGTTTGGCTTTTCCTCTACAAGCTGCTCATGTGATAGTGTGATGTTCTGAGTCGATTTTGGTCCAACCTGCTGGTCATTTCTAGAATTAGAAATAGGAACCAGTTAAGCTCCTTCCCCCTTTTCACCTCTAACCTGGGCAGCGCACCGTTGACTATCCTGCGCAGACAGCATTTCATTCTTGTAGAGGATCTCTGGCTAACCGCAGGAATGGCATCTCTGAAACATCAGCCCTTTGAATTCTCAGTGAGTTTGAGGTTGAGACCGTAGGCGTATCTACGGCTTACCACTCTGAGGGCAGTTGGGAGAGGTGGCCCAGATGTTCCTTCCTATTCCGAACCCCCCGAGCTAGTCAGGCTTAACAACCCAGTCCGTGCCATTCTGGAAATCTGTGGGTAGGTGCCTTGTGGGTGTTGCTCTGTTGCCAAGCCTCAAGCTTTACTGGAGACCAAAGAATGAGCCCTGGGCGTGGAGGCAGGCATGGAAGGAAAGCGAATGGAGACAGGAAGCCCAAGAATTTTTTTTTTGTATTTTTATAAAAGTTATTTATGTATTTACTTATTTATGCGAGTGCGTGTATGCTTGTAAGTGCACACATGCTATGTTACAGTACACATACGAAGATGAAAGGACCATTTGCAGGAGTTTTTTTTCTCCTCACCGTGTGGGTTCCAGGGGCCCAACTCTCCTGCCTTCCCCTCCTGGAGGGACTGTAACTTCCAACTGAGGGCCCAAAACAACCCCTTTCTTTTAAAAGTTGCCAGTGTGAGGGCAGTGCATCCCAACAACGGGAAAAGAAACTAAGACACAAACAAAAGACAAAACAACAAACAAACGAAAACAAAAACCCCAAGAAAACAAAGGAAAATCAGAGATCTTGGTAACTGCTATTCATGTATATTCAGTTGAATGTACCAGTAAAACAAAGCCAGTTTCTCCTTGCTTGGGTTTCATTTAAAGCAAGACACTGTAGCACATTTTTGCTATGAGGCAGCACACAGGGAGGGAACAGTGTTCCTGCTCCTACTCAGCGATGCCTGTGAGGCAGAGTTGTGCGCTCTGGTGTCAGCCTGTATGGTCAGTTTGACCTCAGGAACCCATTGGGTTACCCAGTTGTTTCTGCTCATGTTCCTGAACAGGTGGGTTGAGTGTAGGCTGTGGAAGGGTTGGCACGTGCCATCTCTCTCTTGTACAGAGGCCAGCTAAGGCAGCCACATCAGGTGGGAGGACATTTTTTTTGTTGGTATGTATTTGTTTTGAAATATTCAGAGGCTATTTGGAAAATAGCTGTGCTATAAATATTTAGTTTAAGAAGAGTAATGTTTAGAGTTGTCAAAATGATAAATGGATGAATATCAGATTGCCGGAAATAAAAACATTTCCATGTTTTCTTTCAGATTAGAATATTAAAATTTAAACATGTTCAATAAGCTTGTTGCAAATATGAAAAATTCATTCACAGAACCTGATGATGTTTTGGATTTCAATGAAATTCGGTTATTTTGGAGTACGTAGTTAAAAAAAAAACTTACATCGCAAAAGCTGGAGCCCTAGAGAAACACATGAGAGATTCTAAGGTTTTCATGGCTTTAAAGATAATATTTTACGAAGTTTGGTAGCGAGTCTTTCGGCTTTCCCCTTCTATCCCTGTGATGAACTGTACTATGCCTGTTGGAGAAGGCAAAAAAACTTATCCTAAGTCCTACCATTTTGCTTTTTGGACTCCATTTAATCACAGGGAGAAATTAAGTTCCAGCTCCCAGGCCCTAGGGGATCTGGGGACTTCCCAATAGCTGAACAACTTCTGTTGTAAGGAGACAGTTGTCTGAGTTCAGACACCTCAAAGACAACTTGTAAGGAGACAGTTGTCTGAGTCCAGACATCCCAAGGACAGCTTCTCCATCTTGCTGGCAGGGTCACACTAAGTTCATGTTCTCAGGCCCAGAGTCCCACTCCTATCCTGATTGATGGAGATTCCCTTGTTCAACCCCTTATGTCAGATATGACTGGACAGCCCACTTGTACCCCCTCACTTTATGGTGTCATCCTTTATATAGGCTTACAGCGTCCCTTCAGGGTCTCAGTTCAGCTTCTGAGTCTGTTCTGTGGCTTTCATCAATCAGTAGTGGCTTGATTACAATACATTTTTGTCATCTTCATTGACCTGGTGTTTGAGTTATGTTGGATTTAAGTGGACCCCACAACAATGCCTACGCTTAATTAGTTCCTCAGCTGACTTTCTCCAACTACCATGTCTTATGAGAGTTTTGTAGTGTCCACACACACACAGTCTGTGGGCCTACAGCACATTCTTTCTCTTCAGCTTCCCAGGATGTGCCAACCACCTCAACTCATCATGTGGCATGGCTCCTCCCAGAGACAGCGAAGTGGTGCACAGTGTGTGGTTTAGCGAGTTTCTCTCAGACATTTTCCATCTGAAATTGAGAGAAAAATGCATTTCCCTTCTTGTCCAGATGATCTACAAGGCTTAGATTCAGCGTCTCATAGAGAACAAAAGATAACTCAGATACGGTCAACTTTAACAGAGTATACCAAATTACCATCTCCAAACTTACCAGCCCACCTCTACATATGTTCTCACATCTAGATATTTCCTATAGTTTTTTTTTTTAATCTGTACAGATGCACTAGGAAAAAAGGGAATATTGGTTTTAGCATTCATTTTTAAATTTCCCTTGTAAAGAAGCGGTTTTCAGTATAGTTGTTAGGGTAATGTGATAGCCTTCATGTTTCAAATGGTACAAACCAGAAGATGCTAGGACACTACCTCAAAGCAACTGACAGAAAACTATAAGTCTGAGATGCTTCAAGAAATGAAGGAAAAGTGATGGCATATGGAGACATTAATAAGAAGGAAGATGTCAGCAGCAGCAGAACTGACTGACGTACGAGAAATGCTACAGAAAGCCTTCCAGACAGCAGGAAGATGCCATCAGGAAGATGTGCATCTACACAGGGGAACAAGGAGCTCCCCAGAGGATAACCATGTGGCTAAGTGTAAAAAACTTTAAAAAGTAGCTAGTTTTTTAAAAAGATCATTAGCTGCTTAAAGGGGGAGAAAGACTACATCTTACAGGTTTATAACATATAGAATTAAAATATACGACAGCATTAACATAAATTCCATAAGGAGAGAAATGGAAATGTATTGCTATACAACTCTTCCGCTGGCCATTTAGGGGCCTGGTGCCACTAAGACATGGATTGTGATAAGCCAAAGATGCATGGTATATATTCTAACACAATCCCTAAAATAATGCCCAGACAGTTACAGCTAAAAACAGCCAAAGGAGATTGAATGAAGCCAAAATAAAAGACAAATTCCAAGGTTATGGGTTTAAACCAAGTAATATCAATAACCGCATTAGATGCTTTTGGACTAAGCACACTAAATGGAGATTGTTATAGGGTAAAAAGAAACATTGAACTATTTGGAAGTTTGTTTGTATAGTACTAGAGAGACGGCTTAGCCCTGGAAAGTATATACGGCTTTTCCAGAGGACCCACATTTGGTCCCAGCATCCATATGGTAGCTTACCTCATGTGACTCATCTCCAGGGAAATTTGACACATCTGACCTCTGTAAGTGTGCACGTGCACACACACACACACACACACACACACATACACACACACACTCAAAAACTATTACTGAGCCAGGCATGGTGGTACACGCCTGTAATCCCAGCACTCTGGGAAGCAGAGACAGGTGGATCTCTGTGAGTTCGAGGCCAGTCTGGTCTACAAAGCAAGTCCAGGACAGCCAAGGTTACACAGAGAAATCCCGTCTCAAATAACCAAAACCAAAACCAAACCAAACCAAACCAAACCAAAAAAATCCCAAACCCTATTACTACAGAAGCTTCTTAAAATAATAAATGGAGTAACCAAAAAGCGAGGGAATGGGGGAGACGGAACCCCAGCTGGACATTTCTCATCACCAAGTGAAACCCCTAGTGTCAGAAATGGGTTAAATCTAATTGAGTTGTTGGCCAAAGGGACACCATAGAAAATCCCCAAGCTCAGGTTGTTGCTCCCCGCAAACGACAGAAAGGCCTTTTGCTTAAGACAGTACCTACATATCTCGGTGAACATAGAGAAATCATGTCGGTGCCTCACTAGAGCCATGATCCATACTGACTAGTATTCATGGTACTAGAAGGTATTTATTCTCCATGCTACCAGAAGAGAAAGGTAAATACAACTCGCTCTCTATGTTGGTGATCTGTCTGCATCATATGTTGGTGCAATAGTGTGAATTCAAGGCATACTCCACGAGAAGGAATCGATTCCTAACATCGCTTGGGTGCCCCAAAATGCAAGTCTAGATAGGCCATGGGCCTGTGGGAAAACCAAATACTACCGTTCTGCTAGAGGGACATAGCAATAAAGTGATTCCTAATGACATTCTGCTAAACTTCTAGATCAGTGTTTCACTCAGCCACCATCAGGGAAGCTTCCTCCTGCAGCGAGATGGGACCCACAGCGACCCACAACTGGACAACGTGGAAAGTGAGAGATTTTGGAACACTCAGTCCTAAGAGGATGTCTTCATCAAAATGCTCTCCTTAGGGGAGGACGATCATAAAGACAGAATGATATTAAGGAAACATGTCTTCCAGACACAACAGGACTGAGGCACATATGAACTCACAGAGACTGTGGTAGCATGCACAGGACCTGCACAGGTCCAAGCCAGAAGGGGAAGTGGACTCAGGTTCCCGCCCATAATCAAGAAGCTATTTCCAGGTGGCATCCACTTGCAGAGGAAACCTTAGTCCTCTCCACTGGTGCCTCATTGGGTAGATTAACCACACTTAAGGCTAGGCCCCATGCTTAGCAGTAGATGGCCAAAACAACTCAAAAGGCATCTGTGTAGACTTTTTGTGTCACGTTGCTTTGTTTGGACTTTTGTTTCCCCATTTTACTGGCCTTTTGTTTATATAATTATGGTTTACAATTTTGTGTTCTTATTGGTTTTGGGTTTTTGTGTATGCGTGCCTATGTTTTTTCTTTTTTAGTTATGTTTTTGCCTGATTGATTTTTTTAAAGAGAGAGAGAAAGAAAGGGTATGACGTTGGGAAGGTGGAAAGGTGTAGAAGATCTGGGGGGAACTGGAGGAAAGAAAACCTATGATCAGAATACAGTGCATGGAAAAGCTTTATTAAATAGAAAAGCAATAAAAACAAAAAGCACAAACAAAAGGACCAAATTGTACTAAGAAATAGTAATAATAAGCTACTTTTATTTTTAAGAAAATCTTAAAAAGAGAAACATGATTTAAATATAAAGATATAAATTATTAAAATAACATAATGATAAAAGATAGATGATAAAAGGATGATGTTAGCGGTGTTTTCTAAACGCAAGAATTATAACACTTATTGGAATCAAGGCAGATTTTACAAGAAAGAATACCAAAAAAAAAAAAAAAAAAAAAAAAAAAACAAAAAAAAACCAAAAAAACAACAACAACAAAAAAAAAAAAAAACAAGAAAGAATACCACCTGGAATAATAATACCATAGTTATGGCTAATTCATTGAAAAAAAAAACTTAACAATCCCAAATTATTATACAATTAATATATAAAGAAATTAAAACATTTACAAAACTCAAACCCAAACAAAATAAAAGTAGCATGCCATGTGCCTTAATCCATTTTGCCTGCAACATCAAACTTCCCATAAGCTGGCGCACAATTAAAATTTCTTTCCCACAGCCCCAAAGAGTGAAGGCCAATACGGATGGGAGCATGGTCAGCTTCTCACTGCAGCCTCACACAGTGCAGAGGCTGGGCCACGCCTCTTGCCCCTCTGTCCCAAGATCACCCGCTGCACTGGTGATCATGCACCGCATGTACCGCAAACTCCCAGCTAGTACTATCATCTCAGGGACTGGAGGTTTAGCACAGGAATCGGATAGAGGGGACACGCACTGTCTGTGGTAGCACTGACTCCATGCAAGGTAAGTGATAGAAAGCACACCTGAAGTTTTGGTTTTGCAAGGCTGATTAGCAGATGAGGAAGAGGGCAGAATACAATTAACAGGCAACCTTTGCGCTGTGTTCTGGGTACATTCATTGTCTTGACTGAAGTTGCTTAATGGAGTATGCGAGTGTTAAGACCTGGAAAATGTCACTTTTAAGTGTGGGCTATTTGCTGTGTCCGTTTATACTTCAGTAGGAGGTAAGGAAGAAGCCTGACCCCAAAGCACCCCACATGAAGCTCTGATGGAATGCTCTAGCAGGCGTGTCTCCAGTCGGAAGCTAATCAGCTGCATCTAATCAGAGACAGCTATAAATGTGGCCCAATGAAAAACTGTAAACTTAGACAAAAGGTTATAGTATGTTTTACAGTTTTTGAAAATTCATTGCATGGTTCTCCAAGTGGACTTTGCAGATGTCAGCATCCCATGGCTGTTTTGACACAGGGTTGGTATGTCTGTATTCCCTCAAACTCTACAGTAGCGGTAAACACTCTTTTCCTGAAGTCCCTGTTTTTCAATTGTAAAGGATGAGAATGGCAGATTAATTATACAAACTGCGTGCAAAATTACTGTGATGATGCCTTTGTGGCACAACAGCCCTGAGGATGAGAAGGGCCTTGTGGTGACTACGCAGTAATTAGTCCCTTATCACTGGCACAGGGTCAGGAAATGGGGGCTGGTTATTACAGAATATACTTGTGGCCCACTGAGAGACTGGTTTGCATGCTCCAAAAAACAAACAAACAAACAAACAAACAAAAAAACCAAAAAACCAACTGTAATTGCCCGCACGGTTTGTCTCTTGCGTTGAATGATCACTGCACATTGTGAACTCTGCCTGCTTCATTCTGCTCAGGAATTAAACTATAAGTGGACTTCAATGCCTTGACCACAGAAAAGATGAGGTTGCTCTTTCACTGGGAGCAATTTTTTGGAATCTCTGCATGATGCACCTCTCCCTAGTGTTTCCATAAAATAATTGGTAAGCGTCATTTTGTCACAGCTGGTGACAAAGCTAACTTTTAGAGCCTGTGTAGAGCACACAGTTTCCCACCCCTAATCTCAACTGTCTCAAAGAATGGCTTCTGAGAATTCTACTATCTGAAATATTCCAGCAAAACAAAATAAAATGAATGTGCTTAGGAGTTGGTTGGCCAAAGCAGCAATGAATTCAGAGCGATGCCTCTTGGTATAACCTGTCTAATGAAGTCTATGTGTACTTTCATGTTACAGACATGGCAGCAGCGATGAGGGTAGTGCCCACAAGCAAAGTATTGCATCTGTAAGATGATAGCCGTGTGTCAATTAAAAATATTTAACTGAAGTACTCTGATTAGTTTTTTTTTTATCCTAGGGGAAAATAACTGCTACCAAAGATAGAGTATATGGCAGCTTTGTTACTATAATGAAATACACGAGACAGCCTATTTATAGAGAAAAGAAGTTTGGTTAGTGAGCAATCTTAGAATCTGGAATTCCAAACTGCACATTGAAAGCCCTTATGAAAGTCCTCTGGACTATCTCATTATACCACAGACCTGTTTCTCTCTCTCTCTCTCTCTCTCTCTCTCTCTCTCTCTCTCTCTCTCTCTCTCTCTCCTAATAAAACCCACCAAAAGTCAGTATTAGGGCTACACTATAATGGTACAATTTAATTTAACCACCTTTCAGAGGTTCCTCCTGTAAACACCATTAAGTCATTGAATTTTCTACTCTCTTAATACCACTAGCATGTGATTTTTTTAGGCTGAAATACTTGTGTGAATTCAAGCGGGGCACATGAACAAGCCATACCGAAGCTGTATCGAAGGTGAACTTTACTGTCCTTATGGCCAACAGGATAGGTTATTGTCAGTTATTTTTCTCTGTAGTCTATATACAAGTGATTGAAGGTCGGCAAGAAGAATCCATAATCCTCCATTACTGGTGCTTTGTCACTTCCCCACAGGTCAATGCATCAGCAGCAGAGACGAGAGCCCTCTCAGTCACACCGAAATGGCAATGATTGGACCACGTCAGTTACCCAAAGACTCTGGCCCTCCCTGTGCAGTGTGGACTGAGCTTGAGAGGTTATGATTGTATCCATGACAGCAAGCCTGGAGCCTGTCTCTATCTAGGTGCTAAATCAATACCTACTGAATGGCTGATTGATCTCTGAAGAATACTGTTCTTTCAACTACTTTTTAAAAAGTATGTATCACTCATCCATGTATCTGTTAAAAAAAATTTTTTTTTGTTAAAATGCTTTTCACAGTGAGATGGCTTAGCATTTAAGAGTCTGTGCTGCTCTTGCAGAGGACCCAGTTTCAGTTCCCAGCATCTGTTTGAGGCAGCTCACAACTGCTTGAAGCAACAGCTCCAGGGGGTCCAGTGTCCTGCTCTGAACTGCCTGGTTCTGATATCCACACATATCAACCCACACACAGATATATAAACACAATAAAGACAACACAAATATTAAAAATGGTCTCACATTATATGCATTTATTTCTCACGATAATTCCATCTTTGCTTTGGGGACTTAAGGAACTCCACGTTATAAGTAAGAAAACCAAGGCACAGAGAGGTTAAGCAATTTTCGCTAACAGCTAATCCTGACGTTTGCATCATCTTGTAATACTGATATTTTTCTATGCCTCAGCCTCATTCACTCACTCAGCCTAAAATAAGGCTGTTGTTAAATCTGGGTCTTTACAATATGGGAAGACTCAGCAGGATAGATTTTTCTGTTTTGTACATCTCTCCCACTAATGTCATGAAACTGGCATAAGCCAAAGACTGAAAAGTTGATGGTCCAAGGAAACTGAACTACGTGTGTGTGCACAAGGAAGAGAGAGTACCCCAGGAGCAATCACAGGATCCTACTGAGAACACATGGTGATTCCTATGGGAAATACAAGAATAAAACTTTCCTGGCATTTAAAAAGTTCTGTTCATGTGTTTCAGGTGATGGCATTCCCTTGAAGAAGATTAAAAGTGTAACGTAGTTGGGAATCCTCTTGAACCTGAGGACAAGAACATACAGGTTCTGGCTCTTGAGAATTAAAGTGGTGATTAGCGACTACATATTTGTGTTTTCTGTACCATTAGTTGCGATGATGTTTGGGCTTTTAGAAAATACAATTGGGTGAAAGTGGACATGCTGGTCCTGGTGAAGATTCCACCTGGTAAAGATTCTGTAGGCAGATTTTTTTCCCTAAACAGGGATGGTTTGGATCTGCTGATGGAGTGACTTCAACAATGAATAATTCAATAAAGCAGGCGCTTAGTGGTAGCTGCAGACAGGGTAAGTATATTTGAATTCCTCTTCCTTTTATGGGCCATTGGAAACAGCCACCTCTATACAGAAAACCCCGGAAAGGAAAAATGAGCCTGTTCTTCTTAGGCTAATGGGAAATAATGGTGTGATCACCAAGGTCATTTTTCTTGGAAGCCAGAGACAGGGTGCACCCACTGAGTCCCCTGCAGTTTTGCTTTCCTGGGAAGGACACTCTGGCAACTGCCTGCCTGGTGAGGAGTTATCCATCCACCCAAAGCAGTGCTTGTTGTTAGCATGGGGCCATGAGAGGACTGGGCAACAGAAAGCTGCCAGGGCATCATCACCCGCCCAGCATGGGAGTGCTCTGCCTTGTGAATACCAAGATGCTCTGGGCCTGATGGTCAATAGGAACTGCATGCTGTTGACCAGGAATCCTGAGGCCTTCTCCGAGAATTAGGAGCCGAAAGCCACCCTTCCTCTACTAACCCCTCCAAGTGATTTCATTGCACTTTGCTCATCCTGTGGTTGAGAACACACATATCCTCATGCAGGGGTATTGGTGAGAAATGTCTCTGCCTGCCCATGACCTGTGGCCTGGCCAAAAGCCTCTGCTCTCTCCTTCTGGAGTGATTAGGAGCCTCTAGGAGCACAGGCTTGGGGCTAGAGGCTCTCGATTGTTTCAGACATGAAAAAGATGTCAGTATTGTCCTCTGAGCCATTGTGCCTCTCAGTCACCAAATTCCCCCCTTCCCCACCCTCAGGGTCACTAAGGGAGGCTTGGGTAGAGTAATTTTTTTTTGTTGCCCTTTAAAAAAAAATCTTGAGCGAACAGAAACATACTTTCTAGTAAACACCACAAATCCACCCATTTATTTAACTTTCACTTGCTTACCCAAATTGGTTACTTCGTTTTTCCCTTTGTGTGTTGAATAATGTCCACATTTTCAAAAAAAAAATATTAGTCTTTAGAATCTTTTTCATTAAATCCTCCAAATAATAATCATTAAGTACTTCCTACCTGTATCCTGTGATTTAAGTCAACTTATCTTTCTAGTATTAACGTATTCTTTCTTGATGTCCCATTGAGTCATGTATACATTTTTGCTGTAGCACTTGGTCACTTATCCATTCTTCCATCCATTTACCCACTCATTTATTCATTTACTCATAGCAATTGTTTGTACCTGTTAGCCAGTCCCTATGACATCGTACTGCATGACAAGCATTGTTGGCAGCTATACCTCTCCTTGTAGACTGTGAGTTACATGTGATGTATAATCCTTTGAAGACAATGATGGTTAATTGTATGCATCAGCTTACTAAGCTAAGAATGCCCAGATAGCTGGTGAACCTTTATTTATCAGTACCTTAGACGAGATAAACATCTGAGTTATAGAATGGGTAAAGAGGTACCTCACGAGGCTGGGCATCATCCCACATGTCAAGGACCAGGCGGAGCAAAAAGAGAGGGTGAAATCTCGCCTTGGGTTGGTAGATCCATTTTCCTCTGCCCTTGGTGATGGGAGCGCCTGGGTCTCTGCTGTTAGATTTCACAGTAATCCTGTCTCCTTCCTGCACAAGCCTGGTTCTCAGTCTTTTGTCCTTGGCCTAGGAGTCATACTATTAACTCTAGTGTTTTTCTGGCCTTCATGCCAGGACTGAATTATATAGCCCCGTCTTTCCAGTCTGCAGATCGTGGTCCTTCGCCTCCATGATCATCTTACGTATCTGTGTGTATCTCACTGGTGCTGTTTCCCCGAAGCACTCCAATCAATGAGAGACGTAATTGGAATTTTAAAGCTACACTGATGCATAGACACAAAGTTCACTCTTGGACTGTGTAAAGGGTGAACATTTATAACATAGCTACAGTTCTGGGGTTCATGCAGGGCTACAGCAGCTTTACCTGGGGACTAACATTTAATTTGGCATGTCTGGGTGTTCCCCTACCCCACATGCAGGAAAATCCACTCTTGGCTGACGTTGCTATTTGACTTTCCCCTTTGTCTGCTTACATTTCCTGTACTGACGAATAGTCATTTGGCAGAAATGGAAGCTCTCTGCAATCTTGCCGACTGACTCTGGTGTGATTTTTTTTTCCCCTCTTGCACACTGACACCATGGCGTGCAGCATAGACCAGTCGCTCTTGCTTACAGTAAGGGTAAACAACTCGTTTTAATTAGATTCTCCTTTTAGACATCAGCAGAATGCATTTGCACCGGGCACCGTCCTTTCTCAGAACATTAATCAACTCATTAAGTAATTCCTTCCGATTCATGGGCCCCCATTAGAGACTCTCTGGAGGTTCGGAGAGTTAAGAGAGATGTAGTGTTCACGTCCAAAAACCTTGAGTCATTAGTTTAGGATTCTTGTCCAAGAGTTGCGGAAATTATTCAGTAAGACTTCAGGCCATTTTTTTAGTGGCTCATTTTGCTTCATAAACTTCAATAGGTAACTAACTTACAGTTAATGGGCGAAAGTGCTTTGGATTAGAATTTCTCTGTGGCAATGGGTCATGGAGATTGCCTGACCCATCTTTTCCCCATGGCTGAAATTTCTTCTGATGTTTTTTTTTTTCTATATCAGTCGTCCTTGGGTTTTCATGCACATAAGGTCCTCACGGTGACTTGTTAAAACTCTGCCATGGGCTCTCAATTCTGACACGGTGGTTGTGGGGGAAGGTCAGGTCGGGAATTGGCAGCTCCCATAAGCCCCCAGGTGGTCCAGCACTGGTGCTGCTGCTGCTGCTGCTGCTGCTGGCCACAAGTGTTCTAGACACTGTGTAAGGAGAGGCTCCGGTAGGCTGGGAGAAGTAGGCCCAGGTGATGTATCAAGCTACTTCAATCCTGAAGATTTTTGGCCAAATGGCTGCTCATGAGATCCAAGGAGAGACTCCAAAGAGGGAAGAAAGAGACGGGGTTGAGTTGAAAATAAATATCAACAAAAAGAAGATGAGTCTCAAGTTAGCTCGGGGCTATCCTGGATTGCACATGCTGTTAAATAGAACATCATCTGGGCAGCAGCTCTGCTCACCCTGTAAAGTCTCCCTTTAAAACAATAATTGCTGCATAGACTGCGTTTTCCATTGAATCTAAATTCCTTTATGTTCATTTGCATCTTTCACTTCTTTTCCCCTCTAGACATTTTTAGCCAGCAGATATGGAAACTAAACCTTATTTGAAAATGTAACATCCTCACAAAACCGCCTCCAAGGTAGGTTCAATTTTAATTAGCTTCATTTTCAGAAATATCCTAGACACAGGCCAAGGGGATGGATGACTCGATGGGCAAAGGCACCTGTTGATGAGCTAAGTTCCACCCCTGGGGGCCCACAGGGTGGAGAAACAGAATCAAATCCTACAAGTTGTCCTTCCGACCTCTGTACACCATGTGTGTACCCATGTGGGTGCACTGCACACATACAGTAAGTCTTAAAAAGAAGTGTCTTCAATTTGCTTTGTAGCCCATGGCTTTCCCTCGGAGAAATGCCTCTGAGTTTGGTGTCCCACTTGCACTTACTGCTTCTTGTGAAGCTTTGGAAGCAGATGGCCCTTTGTCATGTTGCTACAGAGAGATGATTATAATGGAACAAAGTTCTTCAGAAGCATGGCTTTTAATGATAAGCCTCAAGAGTTATAGCAAAACATTAAAGATTTGGAGAGGGTCATCGCTCTGTCTCTGTCCCTGCCTCTCTCTGTGTGTCTCTGTCTCTGTCTCTCTCTCTGAAATGTCTCACCGTGTAGCTCAGGTTAAGCTCACAATATTTCTCTTTCCACCTTCCCCGGGATTATAGGCACATTTTAGCACACTCCACCACATCTGGCTTCTAACTCTGCATAAAATGTGCTTTAGAAGTAGAAGAGATACAAACAGTGCTAGAACCTTCTGTCTGCTTTGTATAAGGCTTTCCCCCTCTCCACCTGGAATGCAAGGTCTGATTTGCTTTTCACTAAATTGGACAAGTATTTTTGGAACAAGTGATCTTTAATGATGAGGAAAGGGTAGGGCAGCAACAGGAGAGGTGAGATGGACAGGATGCCTTAAGTGGAAGCCGGGTGAGTGTAAAGTGCACGCTTGGCCTCGGGCCGGCCACAGTCACTGTTCTTTCTTATACATGAAGACTCTGAAGGAAAAGGAGAAACACGGAGCAGGAAGATGCTCAGAAGATTTGGGGATGCTTTGCAAGGCATGATTGGAAATAAACAGAGAATAAAGATGAGAAAGGGATAGAGAATTACAACACTCCCTCAGCTCAATATCACACCATGCAAACGTTTTAGAGGTTATAGATTATTAATTTGAAGCTGGTTCTAGTATTTAGTATTCTGTCAATGTTCTTTTAATGGATAGTGTTTTTCCCCCCTTTAAGAATAATTTTAAACTTGTCTTTAACCCCAGTACTTGAAGCAAAGCTGGGTAGATCTTTATGCATTTGAGGTCTTCTTGGTCTACATAGTGAATTTTAGACCGGCCAAGGCTGTACAGTGAGATCCTGACTCAAAACAAAACAGCAATTCTGTATTTGCAAAGTCATCTCTCTAAGGCTTTATACAGTTGTCAGGAGAGCAAGAAGAAAAAGGAGGCTGGGTGCCTCAGTTGCAGCAAAGGCTTTCTTGATTTCCTGCTGGCTCCGTTGGAAGTTTCCTTATTCTTCCTTTTTGTTATTTGAGGGCCCACAGCTGAAGCAGGATGCTACTTCTGGGCTCTGCAGCCTGAGTGGCTGCCTCGTCATTTCTGTTGGAGCTTTAACTGCTCACTGACCCCCTTCCTTCTCAGCTTGCAAAGAACAAACTGCCACTGCCCACGTGTTCAGAGACTGTGTTTTGACTCACAGCAGGATGACAGGAAGGCAGTTAGCCAAGCTCCATTCATTTCGGGGGCGGGGAGGGGGCAGCGGCCAGCAAGGCCACAGGTGTCTCTCCTTGAGTTGTTAATTCCTATCACATTGAAAAGTAGCAGCCCAGGTGTAAGTTTTGCTTATTAAACAGAAGAGAAAGTTCCTAATGCCAGCCTGGGGAAAGCAGACAATAGAGATACTTTGAAGCAGGGCCAGGGCCAGTGGACAGAGATGCCCTCACACCTACTTTTATTTTCTGAAATGTATTTCCAGTCTTTTCCCTCTGCCAGTGAGCACCCACTGTGCTTTGAGGCTCATTTCAAAGAGGCCCATCTATCTCTGGGCTGATGGAGGCATAGTTAAACATACTATCATTACCTTTAAAATGTCATATATATCTCTGGGGTTTTGTGGCAGTGACATTATTGCTCAACTCTGTTTGTGTTGTGATGTTTCTAACTCCTGAGTCTGGCTTGGTGGATTTTCTCAATTAAATGTCACTGCTTCATTCATATTCAATGTGCATAACCTTTGACCTGAAGGGGCTCAGTGAACTCCTGGCGTAAGTACTCAATTCTAAGCTTCCATCCAGGTACATCGCTGGGAGTGAAACAATTTTTAAAAGGCCAGTGTTTAACTGGAAGGGAGTAGGGTGGTCTGGACTTGATTGATTCAACTCTTCTTTCCTTCAGCACATAACCTTGAAAAGGTCTTTTGTCTCAAGCTACTGCCTCTGATGTGGAGTAGGGCCAGAAATAACTCCATTAGAAGCTGGATGAGAGCTCTGGATGGGATCTGTGAAACATGTCTGGTCTCATGACCAACATTTCACAGCCTACATTGCAGATGTCATGGAGACTGGATACTTCCATTTTAAAATGTCACCCTAACACACGCACACCAATTACCATTTTTTGTAATGCGTATTTGAACTTGTTTGAGTTTTTTGTTTGTTTGTTTTGTTTTGTTTTTCAGATCACCAGCAATAGATTTGCTTTTAGCTCAGTTCCCTAAGTGGTGTCAAATACCATGTTTCTTCTCAGCTTACTTATTTCTGCAATATATGGTCTAATCTTAAACTTCATTACCAAAGCCTTTGTCTGCAAAATGAGTCTATCTCCTTAATTTATGAAGACAGCAGCTACCTTTCACAGCCTGGGGGCTATTAGCTACTTGGGTGATAATCCATTGTTACTAGGGTGAGAGTTGAGAGGTACTTTGAGTCAGTTTTACTTGGTTCCACCCTGGGACACGTGAGGTAAAACTTCAGCCCTTAAGGGAAATTGGTGGAGTAACAGTGGATCCAGAAGAATCTATCTCGGACACAATGCAGCGAATGTCAGCAAGAACCCAAGACTGAGAACCCTGACCTCCCATAGTATGGATGTCCATGTGCCGTGCTCAAGACCAAGTGGACTGTATACAGGGGACCCCAGTGTGGTTTTCAGAACGGCTTCCCATGAAGAAGAAAATTAGGATATGTTGTCATAACTTGTCCACTTTTGTTTGTTTCACTAGTGGAAATTTTCACAAAACTTCCCTATTTCTGACATTCATTCTGAATGAAGGTTACGTAAGCGATCTTGGAAGGAAGGCTTGACTGAAAAATACTTACAAAAGCAGGTATGCTGGAGGTTGTCTTGAAGTCCTGTGTCAGTCTGATTTGCACTTTTCTTTTGGATTTATAGACATTACAATTGTCCTCTTCAGTATTTGCTAAATATATGAGATGCTGGAAAGTACTAGAACAAAGTGTTTGTTTTATTGATTAGCCAGAACAGTCCATACCTCAAATCAGTCATTTTAAAAAATGAATGGCACAGTTATGTCAGCAAATTATATTCCTGTGGTGTCCCAGCCCAAAATAATGTCCCTCATGGGGAGGCAGTAACTAGGGCCTCCAGTATGCTAGGAAAGCACCCCAGTGTTGTTATAAAAAAGGAAATCCCAAGCATTTGATTTTACCAATAAAGAATCAGGAGCCAGATGCCTGGGTGAAAACTTGCCAGCTCAGAGAGGCGGAGAAAGCACCCAGCTGACCTTCCTGCTCCACTAATGTCCCAGAAGGGGAAAAAAAAAAAAAAGCCTTCTCACTCAGCTCACATTTCAGGAAGAAAAAGCCAAAGCTCCGTCTTTTCCACGTTGTCTTCAACCCCCTTCCCTCAGTGCCTCTGCTTTCTGTTTAATCCCTGTCAGCTGCTTCTTGACCTCGGGTTGACTTTATCTAGCTCTTGGATTAAAGGTGTATGCTAGGGCTGAGCCAAAGCCACCAGTACTTGTTTACAGTAAATAGAAAGTGTTAGGACTCAGCCACTCCACAACTAGAAACAGACTTTTACAGGTCACAATTTCAGGGTCCACAAATGTCCTTTAGCACCCCACTACTGAGTTGTATGGCTACCCTCTCCCAACTTCTCGTCCTGTTTTTTTAAGACCACAATCTAGGAATCACTGAAGGCTTTTCATGCCCATTAATTCACCCGGAAAAGCAGAGCTCTGGTGCTGACTTGCTTGACTGAGCCCACCTGTGGTGGCTCCTGTCCCGTGGAGGTATTTTTGACTTCCCTCATGTCCTGTGACAGAAGTCAATGCCAAGCCGCAATCGTACTGCCAATGGGCTAGACCTTGTAGACTGGAGGTATGAGTCATGTCACTAAGCAAGGAGTGATGGCTAACTGGTGGGCTCCCTGAAGGTGAAAGGCACATGGACAAATAGTGCAGGAAAGTGGCATCGGGGAGCAGTGGAAGAGACTATAATAGTGAGAAGCATCTCTTCCTGATGTTGACAGCCACATATTTATGTAGGTGTCAACTGTGTTCTTCCCTCTGCCCAGTCCGTCATATTACATAAAATGTGTGGGGAGCACTTACTTTTATATTTCAATATTTAAGTCATAGACCTTCTAAAGGGGAGTGACATATCTGGATGAGGAATGAATAGATAGCAAAAAGAACTCTGGGATTGCTTTTGGAAACCATGTTTTCAGGCCTTTGGGGTAAAAGTCTGATTTTTTGCTGTCACTTTTATTTAGAAGCTCCAAATTGAGACATGGAGCTGGGGAGCTGTTTCAGCAGGTAAGAGCACCTTCTGTACAAGCATGAAGACATGGGTTTGAATCCCAGGGCCCACATGAAAAGCCAGGCATGGCCAAGTGCCTGCTGGTAATCCCAGTGGTGTTAGAGAGGGAGACTGGAGTATCATTTGTGCTTGCTGGCTGCCAACCTAGCTTTAGGCTCAGTGAAAGACCATGTGTCAAGAGGCTAAGACAGGGGGTGTTAAAGCCACCCCATCCTCTTCCGCCTTGTGTGCCAAGACACAAGTGTGCATATATAGCACACAAATATATACTCCTTCCCTATGCATACAATTTTTTAAAAAAATGTATGCCTGGAATGACAAGTTGTCAAGGGGTAAGACTAGTGGTGGCTTCAACTCTGTCAGCTTTAGCTAAGCTAAAGTAGGTTACAACCTCTCAGGAAATGAGATGGAATCATTAAACATCAAGCTGCTGCAGACACTTTCAGTAAAGAAACAGAATTTAAATGAACAAATGAAATGAACCTTTGAGCAGAGTAGTGCTTCAAAGTGTTCTGCTGGAGTCTGCCATATATGAGGAAAAGGAAAAACCTTAATTCCAATTAATAAGGACCCAGAAGATGAAATGAAACGTTGCTAGTTAAGTTTTGGCAAGTGAAATTGGCTTCAGCTGGTTGTGGGGTGATGGAGAATTTTCTCAGATGTCTTAGAAAGCAAATGAAGAAAAGCTGGCTTTCCACTGCAGGATGGCTGGACTGATGCAGGTGGAGGTCCAGTGATGGGCGGTCAGAGCTGGGACAGGATGGCTGGACTGATGCAGGTGGAGGTCCAGTGATGGGCGGTCAGAGCTGGGACAGGAAGGCTGGACTGACACAGGTGGAGGTCCAGTGATGGGGACAGTCAGAGATAGGGTTGATGTGCAGCCTAGCAATGGCTATGAGATAGGGCACTGAGGAGGGCTATGAAGTTAACCCATGCTTTCCCTGGTTGCTTGGGGGCTTCTCCACTCTCCACAAAGCTCTGCGACTTTCCTATGACTTCCCTGGTGGATGAAATATCCAGAGAAGGTCAAAGTATTCACTAACATTTTTCCTCTTCACAGAATCAACTTACAAAAAAGTTTGATATCTTCCTTTCAGTAAGCCCGGGGAGGAAACATGATCAGAAATATAACTGCTCATATGCAAAACAGCTTGCTTTGGGGCATGCCCCTCCCCCCTCCAGCTGTTGCTCATCTCAAAGGACTTGTTTTACCAGGTACCATCTGCTGGCTCCCAAAGCCCTTTTGCTATCTGTTCCCTAAGACTCTCACAGTCTCCAAGCCAAGTGGAAATATATGTCCCTTCTTTGTACTGAGGCCTGGCCTGGACGCAGCTGGATTCCAGCAGTTCCTGATGATCAAAGCATTTCAAGGCGTTTTGATTCCTACCGATCCCACACACACAAATCACTTGCCATCAAGTTGACTAGACCTGGGGTGACAAACACAGCACAGCTCTAGCAATCTTATGTAACCTAAATCTGCAATGCGATCCGGACAGTGAGTCATAAATAGAGTGGGGTAAACCTCGGCCAGCTGGAAACCCGATGAAATCATAATATTTGAAAAGCAAATACCTTGCTAGACTCACTGACTCAAAATCCTTTCTCATTTTTTTCATTCACTTTTTAATTTACTACTTTTTTTTTTGAGACAGGGTCTCACATAGCTTAGGCTGGTCTCAAGTTCACTATGTAGCCTTGGAGTTCTGGTCCTCCTGCCCCTACTTCTGAGTGCTGGGATTATAGGTGTGTACCACCTATGGTGCTGGGACTCAAACCCAGGACTTCCTGCATGCTGGGCAAGCATTCCACCAGCTAATCTACATCTCCGGCCCCTTTGTTTCATCTCACAAGAAAACTGAAGTAGCATTTATGATGGAGGGCTGCCACTCTGCTTTCCAAGAGTCAAGTACAAACATGGCTGCCTTTCACAGTGAGGGGACTGAAGTGAAGCTGGCTTAAGAAACCTGTCTGTGTCCAAAAAGCTGGTTAGTGGCGAATTTAGGTTCAAGCCACTTAGTCCCAGAATCCATGTTCTGTGGCTGAGGCTAAGTAACAAATCTCACAGAAAGAAACAGAGAAAACGCAGCCCATCGCTGTTTTAGGATTAGCTTACTCTGTTTATTCCCGTCGCCGGCTGTGGAATCACCAACAGCAGCGGTGATTAAAGGCTGTTCCTTTGCCAGCTTTCTCTTCATGTTTTGCTGCCGTATCCATGATGGCATTGGTTGACTCCTTACCTTATGCCAAGGATTGTGTTGTTTCCCATGCATCTGTTCATATCATCACTCCTCAACTGCAGAGTGATTTATCATTTTTTTTACACCAGTTTTATAGATGTTAAAACTGAGGCTCAGAGAGAGAGGACAATTTGCATAAGTTCCTAGAGGACAGAAATGCGAAGGCTCATGGCTGCATGCATCGCTGCCTCGTTTTGGTGTGAGTCTGGGCCATGCACATAAATTCTGTGAGGTCAAAGAAAACATGTCTCTTCTATGCTTCCATGCAGAATTGGGTCTTGGAAAATGGGGACAAAGGTTATGAAGAGAGGGGCTACCACAAGGGGCACTAGAGGTGGCCTCTGAGAGAAGCAAGCTTCACTTCCCTGACAAACGGGTGCTGGCCATATAGAGGGTCTAAGTCTCCAGTGGACCACTGGCCCGTAGGTAGTTTGTACAGTGGCTACAACTTGTGTAGATCACCCCCCCTACATTCTTGGCTGATGAGACCAATAGTAGCATCATTCATTCATTCATTCGTTCGTTCGTTCGTTCGTTCTTTAATTTGACTCCTTACATTCTGGCTGCTGCATTTTCTGGAACTCTCTTCCCAGGCTCATGCTGCAGGAATTCTCCTGGTTCCCTGCTCCCCACCCCTGCTTTTTGGACAATTTACAATCAGATTCCTTGTTGGCAGCCACAACAGTCTTTATAATTATACCTTGCTGAATTAGAAATTTGGAGGCATATTTATATTTGAAAAAGGCTGCTAACATGACTCTTTTCCCTGACCAGGAAACACTGCCCAGAATGATTGAGGAAAACTGCCTTATGCGTATTTAAAGATTCCTAATCAAAATATGACAGCTTTGCATATATAGAGTTCAATAAATTATTTGCAACGAAAATGTACTGGTTTCTTTTACATCAGGCACAGAGAAACAATTTAATTCACATGACTCTGTCCTTCTGAGAAGGAAATGCTCTGAATAAATAGACTTACCCTGACTGTGGCCTGAAGTTCATGGTCACCACAAGCTAAAAAGAGGCCTCAGATGTCCTTGCTCATAGGTATGAATTGTTGGTTGCAGGAGGAGTGCTATATCAAATTAATTTTTTAGTCTTAAAAAATAAAATAAGACTGGCCAGGGGATGTGGTTTAGTTGGTTGAGTACTTGCCTATCATGCACACGTTTCTGGGCTCACGCCCTAGCACAGCACAAACCAGGTGTGGAGACACAGGCCTGCAATCCCAGCATTTGGGAAGTAGAGGAAGGGGATCCGAAGTTCAAGGCCATCTTCAGTTATGCAGTGAGTTTGAGACCAACCCGGTCTATGAAACCCTGCCTCAAAGTGTCAAAATAGGGCCATCGTGGTGGTTAAGTGGGTAAAGGTGCTTGCCACAAAGCCTGGTGATCTGAATGTGATCCCTGAGACCTTCACAGTAGAAGAAGGAAACCGACCCTTGCAAGCTGTCCTCTGACTCCCCCTCCCACATACCATGGCAAACATTCCTTCCCCTATGGATAAAGTTTTAAAATATGAACATTAAAACCAAAATTAAAACCTGGGCTCTAGGAGGTAACCTAATAATGCCCTGTACAGAGTATTGCTCAGGTATTGGGCATGTGGGTGGGTACAGTGTGCAGGTGACCCAGGCCCAGTGGTACAGCAGCACTGCCCTCCATGAGCACTGTGGCAGAGTCACTCACTGTTGCATATCCACCGCATTGCACAGAGGGGCCGTGAATGACATCTCACAAGTGGAACATTTAAGAGCTTAGGCCTCCATTTCTCGTCCTCCCTCTCTGACCACCTGGAAACTATGTACCAAGAAGTTCGAGATGGTGATGGCACGTGCCCAAGCAATCTTGATGGCCGAGTCACTATAGAAAGGAGGCTCTCCAGTCCACCGGTGACTCAGGACCAGCTAACTAACAATCCTTAGTTGGGAATCAATGTAAACCACTGAGAACTTTAAAGTTTTTACCTTTCAGACCACTGCCTGGTGCTATCCTGAATACCTGGTAGATCACTCCATTCCTTGATCTGTGACGTTATTGACACTTGAGGACAAATACTTACTGGCTGGTGGGGGTCTTCCCTATGCATTGTGGGGGTATTTAGCAGCACCTTTGAATTCTGTCCTCTAGATATTCATAACATGCCCTTTCCTTCACCTTTGCTTGTGCCAGGCAAAACCGGCTCCAGACATTTTCACATGTCCCTTAGGATGCAAAGTTCCTCCTAGTTCATGAATGAGCTTTGTAGTCATTCTTCTATTACTACCATCATCTTCTTCTTAATGCTGAACAAGACATTAATATTCCTTCAACCTTACTCCGCGGCATACCATAAATGCTAGAGTAAACTAAGATACATGTGCCTGAGACCGGATGCTTGGACAAACTGTAAACCCACTGCAGGATGTTTCCACCAAAAACAACAGAAACCATCTCTGATTAGCTTAAGCAAGGGGAAAAGAGATTAAAAAAGAAAAGAAAAGAAATGCAGGAATATTACAGAACTAGATGGGACAGGCTACCAACGCTCACAGCAGGAGACATGGTGGTTCTCCCTCTGCTTCCAGTAGCCTTTTGCTTTAGGCGTCCGTGCTTGAAGTTTTTGGGAGGCAGAGGAATCATCAAACTCAGGCAAACACTCTGGGCTTACAGAGGTTGCGATGGCAGCGGCAGCAGAGCGTCTGTGGTCAATAGCCCCATCAACACCAGACAGATGCAGGATGATGCCATCCCTTGGAGAAGGATGGGGGAAGAGACTTGGCAAGCAGCAGAAAATGTCTTCCAAGGGCATGGTTTCTGGGGCTCTGAGTAGTGGCACAGATACCTGCCCTGCTTTCTGCATGTATTTTGAGAATCAAATAAGATAAGATATGAAAGCAGTGAATATTAAAGAATGGAACCTTGGGATGCTAAAAAGGAGTGTGGCATGGACCTTGTGATAAGCAGGCATGCTGCCACATGATGGCATAAGGCAGGACTCTGAGACACGTTAGAAAGTTCCTTCTGGTGTGGGTTTCACCACAAATGTTGGTGTGGATGAAGTTTTGTGAGACGTGGGCTCTCTGGGACATCTCCAGAGGAGTGGAGAATGTGAGAAACTTTCATCTGCCTTCCTATTGTCACAGTCCCCATTAGACTCAAGAACCAGGCTGCTGAGCTCAGGCTACGTAGAACACTCCCATTGCTTCTTCAGCTCAGAAACTCTCTATTATTATAGAGAATAAGCTCCCAGTTTATTCTTCTCTCCCCGTTAGGATGTAAAGTACCAAAATGTTAGAAGAAAGGGAGAGAAACTCACAAACCAATTTCTTGGAATAAAAAGAGTAAAAAGAAAAACACAGAAGTCAACTAGAGGAAGCTAATTTAAACTTGACCCCAAACCCTGAGAGCTGCTGCAACGAGATGAAATGTCATCAGCTCTTTAGGAGAGAGGAAAAATGGCTCAGTGAAGGATGAGGAAGGCAAGAGTGTTTGGTTCATAGCCTGTCACTCATCTTACCCCGGGGCAGGAAGACTGGATGTCACAGCCGGGTTTAGGGGAAGCGTAGAGCAGAAAATATTTACCTCAGCTATATTTGGCTCTTGATCCATTAATTCTTGGGGATGATATAATTAGATAAGTGAAAATTCCTCTCATTTTCTTCAGTGAGCTGAGCCATAAATCAAGCTAGCATACCCTTCCCCCTCCAATCCCTAAATGTATTTATGTATATTTGCAATGACCACTTTGATTCATCTGTGCTCTGTCACTCATCAGTAATTCTATCAGTCCAATTTCATGTACACAAATCTCCAGCCCTGGGGAGGACGTGCTTTGTGAATCTGCCTAGCTGCAGAGGCAGACAAGACCATTGCCTGAAACTGCATCAGGGGATCATCAGTGGGCCTCAGATGAGCAGCATTGGATCTATTTCTCGTGCAGGCAAAGAACAATAGCTAAAAGACACCATAATCTAAATGCATTTTGGAAACTTGGATTGGAAGATTTGGCCTCAGGCCTTCAGTCCCTCAGACTCACACAGGAAGCTCTTTAGGAGAGAGGGAAAAAAATGACCCAGAGAAAGATGAGAGAAGACAACAGTATTCAGTCCACAGCCAATCACTCATTACACACCGGGGGTGCTGGACAACTGACCACCTTCTGCTACTTGCTGAACTAATGAATATTGGAGACCAGCTTTAGACTACAAACTCAGATGTGAAGGTGGGTAGGATGTGTGTTCCCAAAGAATTTAAGGTTCAATGGAGCAGACCAACCTTAACAAAACCTGAAAGCCAGGGAAGGAAATACTGTGTGGCTGTGGAGGCAAAGAGACATCTAGATTTTGGTACTGGGGAGCAGAATCATTGAGTAGATTGGGATGACTGCAGAGACCGAGGAGGGTTTGGCTAACCAGGAGAGGGACTTGTGGGTCAGGTAGAGACAGGTTGCATGTTTGGGGTTCAGAGAGTGCTGAATTTTCTGTGACATGGAGCAGATAGGCAGGCAGACATGACAGAGTCTTGGAGTCCAAGTGTGGAGTTTCACTTTTATCTAATCACGGGGATTTAAGCAGAGCAGGGTACAATGAGGTTTCCACTTGCGAAAGATTATTTAGTGTTATGAGAGGTGCCATGGTGGGCTGGTTAAACAGCCTGTGTACTGGGTCAGACTGCTGATCAGGAAGAGTACAGACAGACAGGAGAACTCAGCAGCAGGAGTATCAAGACCGGCAGGAGCAGCAGGAGCAGCCACCCCAGCCAGGGTTGGGCAGGAAAGCAGGGAAGGTGAGCAGTGCAGGTGAGCAGGGCAGGAGAGCAAGGCAGGAAATCAGGGAAGGTGAACAGGGCAGGTGAACAGGATAGGTGAGCAGGGCAGGAGAGCAGGGCAGGTGAGCAGGGCAGGAGAGCAAGGTAGGTGAGCAGTGCAGGAGAGCAGGCAAAAAGAGCAGGGCAGGAGAGCAGGGCAGAAGAGCAGGGCAGTTGAGCAGGGCAGGAAAGCAAGGCAGGTGAGAAGGGCAGGAGAGCAAGGCAGGTGAGAAGGGCAGGAGAGCAGGGCAGGTGAGCAGTGCAGGTTAACAGGGCAGGAGAGCAGGGCAGAAGAGCAGGGCAGGTGAGCAATGCAGGTGAGCAGGGCAGGAGAGCAGGGCAGGTGAGCAGTGCTGGAGAGAAGGGCAGGAGAGCAGGTCGAGGAGAAGGGTAGGAGAGCAGGGCAGAAGAGCAGGGCAAGAGAGCAAGGCTGGTGAGCAAGGCGGGAGAGCAAGGCAGGAGAGCAGTGCAGGTGAGCAGTGCAGGAGGGCCAGGCAGGAGAGCAGGGCAAGAGAGCAGAGCAGTAGAGCAAGGCAAGTGATCAGGGCAGGAGAGCAAGGCAGGTGAGCAGGATAGATGAGCAGTGCAGGTGAGCAGGGCAGGTGAGCAGGGCAGGAGAGCAGGGCAGGTGAGCAGGGCAGGAGAGCAGGGCAGGTGAGCAGGGCAGGAGAGAAGGGCAGGAGAGCAGGGCAGGCAAGCAGGGCAGGAGAGCAAGGCAGGTGAGAAGGGCAGGAGAGCAGTGCAGGAGAGCAGGATAGATGAGCAGTGCAGGAGAGCAGTGCAGGAGGGCAGGGCAGGTGAGCAGGGCAGGAGAGCAGGGCAGGAGAGCAGGGCAGCTGAGTAATGTGGGTAAGCAGGGCAGGAGAGCCGGACAGGAGTGCAGGGCAGGTTGAGCATGGCAGATGAGCAGGGCAGGTGAGCAGGGCAGGTGAGCAGGGTAGGTGAGCAGGGCAGGTGAGCAGGCCAGGAGAGCAGGGCAGATTAGCAGGGAAGGAGAGGAGGGCAGGTGAACAGGGCTGGAGAGGAGGGTAGGAGAGCAGGGCAGGTAAACAGAGCAGGTGAGCAGGGCAGATTAGCAAGGAAGGAGAGCAGGGCCTGTGAGCAGGGCAGGTGAGGCTGGAATTAACCTACTCCTGAAGCAGCAGTGAGTCCAATTACAGACTCCACAGGTGTGCCTACTCAGGAGGCATCCAAGAGTGACACAGTTCTGAGAAACATGCACTATCCAGATTACAGAGATTACAGAGGTCTAGACTTTGTATTCTGCAGCAGTACCAGTATGGAACTTTCCCAGAACTATTTATTAAAAGACAATGTTCCCTATGATGTGTGTTCCTGGCACCTTTGTCTGTCGTTATTTGACTTTATTTGTTCTAGTACATTGGTCCCTGTTCCTGTCTGTTCTATGCTAATCATGTGTGTTTGGACCACTAAGCTCTGTAGTTAGGGGGTTAAGTCACTGTGACACCCCTAGCATTGTTCTTTTTGCTCAAGATTGCTTTGACAATTTGGCCCTTTGGGTATATATATATTTAAGAATGTCACTGGTGTTTTGACAGGAATTGCATTAAATCTGTTGCACCAATCCCACTCCTAAGTATTTATCCAAAGGAAATAAAATCAATATTTCAAAGAGACAGCTACACTTTGAACCATTGCCAAGATATGGTCACAGCCTGAATGTCCAGCAAAGCTGAATGAATAAAGAAAGTGTGTGCTATGTCCGCAGTGGAATACTATCCCCAGTCAAAAAGAGTGAATTCTGCCAGCGTGGATGAATTCACAAGACGTGTTATTTGGAATTAGCCAGGCACAGAAAGACAAATACCTCACAATTTCTCTTAATTGTACAGCCTAAAGTTGCTGATGCAGAAGTACCAAGAACAGTGGTTCCCAGGCCTGGGGGAAGGTGGAGAGAGGAGAAAGTGGTGGGGAGAGATGGCGCAGTGGGAGGGAAACATGGGAGAGATAAGTTCTGGTGTTCCACTGATCAGTGGGTGGCTGGAGCTCACAGATTTCACTCTACATGCTGAAGTGGCTGGAAGAGAGGACTTTGAATGTCTTTACCACAAGAAAAGGCTGAATGTTTGGGGTGGTGTAGACACTGATTACCCTGATTGGATCTTCAGCGATATGTGCTTGTGTAGAAACACCCCACACTCTGCAAGAAACTGGAATGCTGCCTGTGTCTTGAAATAAGGAAAAAGCAGGAAAGGAGGAGCACTGGTTTTCTCAATCCTTGTTTTAATTTGTACCTCAGGGAAGCCAAGGCCTGCCCTCCACTACCTCTCTCCTAATCTCTGCTGTTCCTACTGTGGGTCTAATTCTTTGGCTTCACCACAGACAACAATAATACTGGCTACTGCTAAAGTGTGTTCAGGAACCAGAGTACGTGAGAAAGTCATATCCCACTCTCCACTCAAGTGTAAAGACTGTTCTGACCATTGGCTAGATCTGGGTAGGGGTTTAAAGTTTACTGCCTGTATTGTCCTCGGCTGGTGCCTTAGTTTGAGCAGAACCCCTGGGCCCAAATCTGCCTATCATAATGTTCTACTTGTAGGTTTCTAGGACCCTCTGGATCCTTCTACTTTGCCATTCTCCCATGCTTCTCTCATCTAGAGTCCCAATAGGATGTCCTCCCCTCTGTCCCAGTTTCCTGGTAAGTGAAGGCTTTCGTAGGACATGCCCCTTGGGCTTTCTCATGTACTCTGGTGCCTCACATTTGACCATGTCCCCTGGAGGGGGAGACCTGGTGGCACTCAGAGGAAGGACAGCAGGTTACTGAGAAGAGACTTGATACCCTATGAGCATATACAGGGGGAGGTAATCCCCCTCAGGAACAGTCATAGGGGAGGGGAATAAGGGGAAAAAGGGAGGGAGGGAAGAATGGGAGGACACAACAGATGGGATAGCCATTGAGATGTAACAAGAAAAAATTAATAATAAAAAATTTTTAAAAAGTGTGTTCAGGAGTTCCAAAGAGGGACTGTCTCATTCGTATGGGAGGCAGGATACTCGTGTAGAATGAAGTCCAGATGACTTCCAAGCTGGGCACTTAGAAATTCCCAGTTGGGATTTATACTCAGAGCCTGTGTTGAACTACCAGCAAAGGCAAGAGAAACACAACAGAGGAAGCCATCTGATCAGACACCGAGAGGGGAGTGTGGCTCATCTCTGAAACAGCCACCATGCACTTGTGGGGCTGAGACATTGAGGGGCAGTACCCAAGAAAACTGCTCTGAGAAACCCAGCCCTAACACTCCCTACCTTTGTGACCCAGGCAAATCCCCATCATTCTCTATGGCTTTGTTTCTTTCCTAATAAGATGAGACTAGGGTCACCTACGTTATATCGCCATTATGAGTATTAAATCCAGCACATAGTTGGGAACAAGTAAACTTTCCCATGATTGCAGCAGCAGAATGGTGTGATGCAGACACACTGGGTGCATCATCAAGGGGCTGAACAGCAGGCTGGAGAGCTGGCAAACACAGGCAACCTTCAGTACAACATTATGTCTTCGATGTCTAACGTCATTTCCTTCTGTATATTTGAGTGGCTTGAATCCTTTTCAACTTGATGGGACTTGTTTTGTAGCTGAGGATATTAGAACATGTTTCAGATGCTTTTGAAAAGAATGCATATTCTGTCATGAATGGAGAGTTCTAGAAATGTCAGTCAAATCCTATGGCTTGGTGGTATAACTGACGTCTCTAACAATTGTGGACTTGCTCACAGTATTTCTCATTCAAGACCCAAGATAATGAATATTGTCAACCTGACAGGGTCTAGAGTCACCTAGGAGACACATGTCTATGAAGGGTTATCCAGATTACGTAACTGAGGTGGGAGTACCCACCCTAAAGGTGCGTGGGGTCTAGGACTACATGAAAAGGAGACCATGGGCCTGAGAGATGGCTCAGTGGGCAACAGTGCTTACATACAGGCCCAATACGGGGAGTTTGATCTCAGATCCCAAGTGGTGGCACGAGGGAACCAACTCTCAAAATGTGTTTTCTTATCTCAATACACCAACCAGTATTTCAATGCCCTGTCCAAAATACATACATACACAAACCCACAAAAATATTTTAAAGGGAGAAATTGAACTTAACTCTAGTATCTTTCACTGCTTCTTGATATGGTTCCCATGTAACTAGCTCTTCCTTCTTCATGGTGTCTCCACCATCATGGGCTACACCATCAGTAAGCACAAATAAACCCTTCTTACGCTGCTTTCTCAGACACTTAACCACAATACTGAGCACAGTAACTAGCACAAGTTCTACCAGGCTTTATTTCCTGTGTTTTCAGTCTTTGATTTTTTTTTTTTTTTTTTGGTGGTAATCATGCTAAGATTTTATTTTTATCTTCTTTTTTACTCAAAGTTTTAAAAATTGATTTTGAGAATGTCATAATGAAAACTGTATGAAATTCTACTCTTCCTCTCCCCATGAAACTCCTATGTCCCCTTCCCACTCTCATGACTTCTTCAATTATTGTTACTTACATGTACATATGTATATATAAATAAAATCTATTGGGTTCACTTAGGGTTACCTGCATGTATATTTGTTTAGGGCTCCCCACTCAGGATTGGGTAACCTCTTGGGGGAGCTCTTGCCTGAAGAAGACGGAGCTACAGGTAATTACTGGCTGCTGAGAAAGGGAGAACAGTATTCCCCGGGGATTTAATATATTTTTTGATGTGTTAGTTTCTCTGTCAGTATAAAATAACTTTCTTGATATATGGCATCATCCTTTTCTCCAAAATCTACTTTGATATTAATAATGCCAGGCTAGCCTACTATATTCTTTTATTTTTAACCATTTAGTGTCTCGATAGTTAAAGAATTTTTTTGTGCCTATATTTTTGTGTTTTACTTTTTAAAAATCCAGCTTGATAGCCTGTATCTTTTCACTGAGTATTTAGGCCATTTAGCTTTAATGTGATCACTCAACTGGCTGGCTTTGAACTTGTCACTTTGCTGTCTTTGTCTATTTGTTTCAACTGCTTTCTGTTCCTTTGTTTCCTGACCTTTTGAAAAGTTAGATGAATATTTTTACTAGCTATCTTCCGTGTTAGCTTAATATAATTATTTTGTTTTCCTAGTGAATATTTTAAAATTTATAGCATACAGCCCCAGTGTCATGCATGCCTGCTTATCTGTTGCTATGCTGCTCATCAAGATAGCCATGGACTTAACCCTCTGAAACTCTAAGCTCCAAATAAACACTTTTTAAAAATAAATTGCCTTGGTCATTGTGTCCTAACACAACAAAAGAACACTAACTAATGTTTTTTTATGATATTAAATCTTTTAGCATTCATAACATCCCTATAGGGTAGGTAAAAGTGTGTAGAACTTGAGGCAATAAACTCTGGGGACGCTAGGCAACTTTAAGAAGGGTACTGAAGGATTAACAGAAATCTGGTAAGACTAATAGTAGGAAAAACATTTTCTAAGAAAACACAAGATTAGAAGGTTTGATGGGAGAGGATAGGTAGGTTAGAGTAGCAGTAAATGTTTATTAATGAAAAACTTCTGGGCATCAGCTGAGGTTTACAGCTGGCCCACCGTGGGACTTTTTCCCCTCTTAAATCTAATAAAATTGTCCTTATACTTATAATTTAATTTAAAAAGTAAAGTTTAAAGTATACATATTGCTAGTTTGTAATATATTTTAATTTTAATCATGTCCCTCAGTATAGTATTATTTTTGGGTAACTTGCCAATGGTGTCTTAGATAAACAATAATTTCTCTCTCTCTCTCTCTCTCTCTCTCTCTCTCTCTCTCTCTCTCTCTCTCTCTCTCTCTCTTACTATTTTTGGTATTCTGTATTTGTTTGTGAATTCTTTTCCCTCATTCCTGAATGGCCTCTGGTAATATAGCTTATATAGTTTGCCTTTGCTGGCTATATATTCATTCAGCTTTGTGTGTCTTAAAATTTATTTAATTTTTGCTTTTGAAAAATATTAACATTTTAACTTTTTATTTTATTTGGCTTATTTTATACTTTACAGATGTTGCTTTATTGTTAAGAGCTTGCTTATATTGTTTCCTATAATAATTTTTTTCTATTTTTATATTTACTGTATCTTTTCTCGTCTAGTTAATTTTGAGTCTATCTTTACTTCTAGTTAGGGTCAGTTCAATTATGACATAATTCCCCTTTTCACCTACTTTCCTGTTTGAGATTTATTGAGACAGTCTTTATATTGAAGAATTTTAGTCATTATGTATTTGGATGCATCTTTGCCTTCCCTTCTTCTTTTCAAGGTCCCAAAGGACACGTGATGCACTTTTCCACTCTTCACTGATGTTTTGTCAGCTGTTTAAAACCTCTGTTCTTTTTGAAAAGGTTTTCACAGTGATGTATTCATCTTCACTGCTCTTTTCTCCTGCAGTTTCTAGTCTGATCTTCACCCATCTGTTGCATTTTTCATCCCAGATGTCTCAATATGCCTGCCCCACCTGAGTTCTATTTGAGTGCTTTAAAAAAAATGTCTTCACTATTTGAACGTGCAACTACTGTTTGATGATTCTAACATTTGTTTCAGTTATAGGCTATTTTTCTCTTCCTTTACAGTCACATTTTTCTGTTTTTTGTTTTTTGTTTTTTTTATGATTATTATTGTAGACATATTTGGATTTCTATAAATTTTATTGAGTGTTTATGATATGATAAAGTTTTGTGCTACATTTACACAAAGGAATACTACTCAGCTATTAAAAACAAAGACATCATGAAATTTGTGGGTAAATGGATGGAACTAGAAAGAATCAATCTGAGTGAGGTAACCCAGACCCAGACAGACATGCATGGTATATACTCACTTATAAGTGGATATTAGCCATATAATACAGGATAACCATACCACAATCCACAGACCTAGGAAGGATGCTTGATTCTCATTCAGAAGGGCAAATAGAATAGACATTGGGATCGCTTGAAGAAAGAGAACAGAAAAGGAGCCCAACATAGATGTCCTCTGAAAGACTCCGCCCAGCAGGGGATTAAAAGATGCTAAGACTCACAGCCAAACTCTGGGCAGAGCACTTAGAGTTGCAAGGAAAGGTGACGGGATAGAAGGACCCAGAGGGCATAGGAGCTCCACCAGGAGACTTTCAAAGATAACAAATCTGCACCCATGAGGGCCTGCAGAAGCCGATGCACCAATCAAGGGCAATGCTGAGATGTAGCCAATGGGCACCTCATTCTCCGCGGGGATCCCCTAGTATGGGGAGGAGGAGCTACCTCTAACACAGACTATGGTGCCCACTATTTGATCATTTCCCCCCTGACAGGGCAGCCTTTCCAGGCCACAGAGGAAGAGGATACACTGTGGTCATATGGTAGAGGAGGGGAGCTCCCCTTGTTAGATGACTAGGGGAGGGGAAGAGGGAAGGAGGGTGGGAATGGGAGGACACAAGCAAGAGGGTAATAATTGCGATGTAAAGTGAATAAATTATAAAAAATAATGAAAAAAGTTAACTGACTTGGAAAAAGTTTCATCTTGCACATCTTGCTTTTAGAATGCTTTTAGGTGAGCAATGCCCACTCTAGGGTTTACATTCCTCTTGTTCCTAAGGCAAAGCCTTCTTTTTCTGTGCTCTATACAATGTGCCTTGAATCCTAGGTTTTGCAGTCTGACAGAGGGGACAGATAAATCCTCAAGCACGTGTGAGCACCATTATCTTTCATGCTCTCTGCTGGCTCCTTCTCCAACCCTAGGGGGTTGCTGTTTGCACGGGTCCTCATCGGTGCCCGTGAGAGTCTTCCCCCTGCCACTGTCATATGAACTAACTCTCTGTGTTCTGATGTTTCTGGACTCTCGCCTCCATCTCCGCAGGTCATGGAATCTGCTAGGCTGTGTCTCCTTTCCTGTGCCTATGCAGTAGCCTAGGGACATGCCAAGCAGCAAATGACAACAAGGGTAAGGCTCCTCCTGTGTGCACAAGCACACACGCATGTGTATACTGTCAGAGCTTCATTGCTTGGCATCCAGTGACTTGAAAATTATTTCCCATCTCTTGCCCAATTGTTGATTGGTACAGATAGGAGAGTAAATCTTCCTGCTAATACATGCTGGTCGAAGTGGAGTTTCTAGGCAACAAAGTTTAAACTCTATCTATAGGTAGAGCAGAAACATCACGAAAGGGAACAATGCCCACTCCTGGGCATTGAGAAGGTTCACCCAGGGAACATTTTGTGGAGGACCCAAGGAAGGCAGTGAGAGACAAGGAGAATCCTGCATCACCTCATGAAGGCAGTGAGGCCTGAGAGGAGGCATGTGTGAGACGCTCTAAAACCCAAGTGTGGAAAGGTTCCTAAAATGAAATGCAAATATTTGAGCTTACACAGTAGAAGTATCATTCTGTGAGGCCATGGCATTCTGTGTGTACCTGGCAAAGCAAAAGGAAGGCTAAGTTAAGGCAGAGGCTGTCTTGTCTCAGAACAGAGAACCGTGAGACCCATCACTGTCACCCCCAACGCCCCCTCAAAGTCTCCTGGCCAGTGAGGCTGGCTTCCAAATGGCTGTTCTTGTCTGGACAACACTTGCACATGGCTCCCATGAGAAGGCACAATGTTTTATTCATGTGCACTTGGAAACTTTGTGCATAGCGGAGAATATTTTAGGATTTTAGAAGGCAAATCTCCACATGTGCTTATCACAAAGCCTTTGAGTTCTTAAGTCACTTTGGAATGAGAATTTTTTTTTTCTGTCTCAGTCCAGCTGAGATCTTTACATTTGAATGTTGTGTTTCCCGAGTTGCTGGTGCGCTTAATGCTAAAATAATACATTTAGGATAATAATGTCAAGTAGGGACTGAAAAGGCACAAGGCAGGGTCAAGTGAAATCAGGTTTGAGCAAATGTACCATTGCTTTGTTGAAGGATTTGAGCATAAACAGAATCTTTGTAAACAGGACATGGGGAGTGAATGCCCCGCTGGAGAACAAAGATCAGAGAATATTAACAACTTAGTATCAGGGACTAGTGCTTGTCAAGCTCTGGGGGGAGCAGCTCCGGTGCTAAGAGCGCTCTTTGTGACTAGAAATGAGGTCACGGGGCATGATGGAAGTTTGCACTCCCTGGTTGTGTAGTGGGTTCCCTTTTTGAGGGAAGGGTGACTGGGGCTAAAGTCACCTCGAAATTCTTTGGGTTTCAGAATGACTTACTTAGCCTCTCAAGCAGCCTTCTGGAGCACCAGAAGCAGGAGTTGAACAAATCTTTTGCAGAATAACCTTTGACCAGCAATAGTAGTCTTTTAAAAAAAAAAAAAAAAAAAAAAAAAAAAAAAGCTCGAATTGGGAAAAAAATAACCTGAAACTCCTTGAGTCTTTGGATGCAGTCAGGCTGGATAACTGGATCCCTGAAACTCCTTGAGTCTTTGGATGCAGTCAGATTGCTGAATAACTGGATCCCTGAAACTCCTTGAGTCTTTGGATGCAGTCAGATTGCTGGGTAACTGGATCCACTGCTAGGATGTCCTGGGATTCTAGTAGAATCGTTGTATCTAGGGCAAACAGTAGAAGGAAATAGCTCTCTTGAAGCACTTTGACCTTGAAGAAATCACTGTAGAAAACAATGGTTGTTTTCCCTTATCTAGAGACTCGTTTTTCTGAAGAAGCTTTACATCCTGTGCATGACTTTGGTCACAAGACAGTCCAGGCACAGCTGGAATATCTTGGATTACTGGGTACTGCAGACACTGAACAGTAAGAACTAAAGCTGCAGGACCATGGAGTTTCCCTTCATGAAACATATGGATTAGATTCGGAACTTCGGTGCGAAGAACTTGCTTTACCCAAGTAGCACATTTTGTATAACAATCCATAAATGTCCTTTTCTGTGGCTGTTCAAGGCTCAGTTCATCGGGGCTGGACCTGCCTGCTGCCTCAGAGACTGACTACATTCTGGAGTGACCAATATTTGTTTGATTGAACTGCACAAGTCAGAACACGGACATTAGGGAAAGAATTAGGTGGGTGAGGTGGCAGGAGAGAGCAAGAGAAAGGACTGAGGAGCAGACAAGCTAGGAAACAGTAAAAGCCATCCCTCCCTCCCCTGCATATCTCCATGACACAGAAAGTGAGCACTAGTTTGCTCTGTGATGACATGGCCACACACTTAACCACTGGTGAGGCATCTCACGGACATCAATATGATAAGCTGGCTCCACCCTCTCTTGTTTTACCAAAGGATACTGACTGACTCCCCTTCCTGTGCCCATGATACTCTTAGGAACATCGTGTCTGATGTTCAATCATTGGTGTGGCGGTGATGGCAGCGACAGCCTCTGTTTCTTGGGGAACCTGCCGTAGTGTTTATCATCCAGGAGAAGGATCATTCAGAATCTCTTACCCCACTCCTGTCACATGTGGGTGTCACATGCTGGGCAATCAGCTCATTTTCTCGTGCAGCATAGAGTAAGGATGCTCAGAATCTTCCCTGGGATGGAGAAGGGATAGGAGCAGGGAGAATTCAGCTTCCTGCAGCAGGACTCACTATTTGGTTGCCAGATGGATATGGTTGGAGTGGAAGAAGTTACCAGGGTGATGTGAACAGTAGCTTTAGAACTTGGCTGTGATTTCGTTAATTACTCAGTGAGGATTGTTTCATGATAGGTGTGAGGTTTTAGGTATTAGTGTGTGTGTGTGTGTGTGTGTGTGTGTGTGTGTGTGTGTGTGTGTGTGTGTGGTCTTTTTTGTTTTTGTTTTCTAAGGAGCTTAATTACAGACACTTATTTTTCATTCAAACACATTCTTGGTCACTTGGAATAAAGCTAGCATTCAATGCTGTTCCAGACCTCCTGTCAAAATGATGAATGGCCCATATCAGAAAAGTTTCAGCTGGCAGAAACTGTCAGCCCACAATTTCACCAGGACAAGAAGGGCAGGGATAACAGCGGTAGCTCTTTCTTCCTCCCTGTATTGTTTTGTAAAACAAACATCCTCCTGCATCAGTGTGTAAGGCTAGTCTAATAAGAAATGATCTTAAACAATAGGGGAAATAAAATGGAAATGGTCCACCCTTCCCATGGCAGGCTGTTCTTTGTAAATTGCATTTGTTGGGAAGACTAGAGATCTCCATTTCTGAGTGGCCAGATGGAAATCATCCTCTAATGGAGGATTGGCCAAACCTGTGACTGAGCAAAACAGAGCGTGGGGGACTATTTACATCCTAGTCTCAGTTTAGAGTCTCTGTGGAGATGCAGGGATCATGGGCCCAGGTTCTTTTTATATTCGAGGAAATGCAAACTTTGATAGGTGTCATGAAAAGGATGTGTATTACAGAGGAAAGCCACAGATTCATTTTCTCCCTGGGATCACCAGAGACCATGAAAGTTGGCTGTATTTCCCAGGAATCACCACTTCCCAAGGTTGGCCTCAAGCCTGTTGTTTATAAATGGTAACTCTGAAGGAGACCGGGATGGCTTCTTCCTCACTTCACACACATGCACATTCTTGATCTGGAAGCTTTTTGGTACCGTGCAGCATACAGGCAAGTTAGAAAGTTTGAGAGATGTCATAAAAAATACTGAGTGCAGGAGCTGGCCAACTTCTTCTGTAAACAGCCAGGAAATAATTGCTTTAGGGTTTGTAGGACTTACAGACTCTTGTAACTACTCAACTTTGTCACTGGAGACAAAAGGGGCTTTGGAACATAGGTCAATAAGTAGAGGTGGCTGTGGTCCAATAAAACTTTATTAACTAAAGCAGGTGGATTTAGCCTGTAGTGCCCAATTTTCTGATATCTGATTTTATATTCTTTTGACTTTGAACCACAGTCTTTTATTTATTGATTTATTTTATTTTATTTTATGTGTCTGGGTGTTTTGCTTGCCCGTGTGTGTGTGTGTATGTGTGTGTGTGTGTGTGTGTGTGTGTGTGTGTGTGTGTGTGTGTGTGTGTGTGTACCTGGTGTCCACAGAGGCCAGAAGAGGGTGTCGTATTTCCTGGAACTAGAAATATAGATGGTTGTGAACCTCCATGTGGGTGCTGGAAACCCAATATGGGTTCTCTGAAAGAGCAGCCAGGGCTCTTAACCATTGAGCCATGTCTCCAGCACCTTGAACCACACACAACCTTAATGCTGAATATTCTCAAGTTTACCTTAATCCAGTGGTAGAATGTAAGCTACGAATAACTATAGAGCATCTATAAAAGCTAAAGTCTACCTCCTTCCACACACTTGAGTTTTGTCTTATGGAAGACAACATTTTATTCACTTGGCCATTTGAAGATAAAACTATACCACAGGATTCCTTTGGCCCATTTGACGTCTCTTTTAGCATAAACTACACAGGACTGAAATGTCGTTAAATCCAATTTTGCTGTTGATTTATTTAGAGATAGTCTGGTCACATGGACATAAGCACAGACAAGCTAACAAGGAGACAAAATGATGTTTGTTGGAGGAAAATTGCACAGGGACCACAGAGGGCCAACTGAGCATCTGCAGGGACCCAAAGGAGGAACTGGGATGCTGGGTCTAAATTACCTTCCGCATCCTCTAGGGCTCTATGTTGGGATGGCTCTCATCTCTGCCCTTGCAAAGGATCTGGACACAGCTTGCCTACAGTTCATGTCTCCAGCTGTGAGGCTGCCTTCCATGCCCTAAGCCAGAGCTTCTTAACTAGGCCTTGGGCTGTGTAGACACCAGGCACTTCCAAATGCTCAAGACGTTATTCAAGGCTGTAAGCATGCGAAACACCTGGAGAACTCCTGTGTCCCTTCTCTGGGCTCTATGTCAGATTCTCTGTGAGTGGCATTTGCAAAGGTCTTTCACTCTGTGCTCCCATGTAATTGGTACTGAGAAGAAATGATCAAAACAAACAACAAGACAGTGAGGTCCGTACACTATGGGGCAAAATGATGGATAATTATACCTTCGTTAGCCACAGCGAGCTAGTTGTTTTCCAGAGAATAAATTCAGGATAACAAATCCATTGGTCTTTGGCTGTCTAAATTTGGGACAGTCAGAAGCCTCAAGCAGAAGTTGGTAACTTATATCCCTGGTGCTAATTCTAGTAAGCGCCTGATTGTCAATAAAGTTTTACCAGGGAATAATCATGCTCATTTGTGTACGTATTGAATGCAGCTACCTACTTTTTTTTTTCTGTTTTATTGTTGGCTATTTTTCTATGTTTTTGTAGGACCATAGCCATGTTGAGTAGTTCTAGTAAAGACAATGTGCCTCACAAAGCTTGAAATATTTATTGTCCGTCCCTTTACAAAATGTTTGTTGGCCCTTGGACTAAAGACGTGAGACAGTTTTTACCTGCATAGGTTACACGGTCATGTCTGATGGATCTAGGATCAGCTGACAGACAGTGGAAGAATCTACAATGAAGAAATCATTTATCTGCCCATTTCTCCACCTCTGGCAATATCTACACCTGCCTTCCTGAGAGAGAATCAGCGCCCAGATTGAGAGTGAGTGTCCACCCAGAGATGTGACAGGTAAAATGCATTCAAGTCTGAGTTGCTATTCAAATGGCCTGACAAGAAGTAAGTTTTCAACCGAGGAGGATAGATTATGACCAAAATCCGGTGCAGGTTGTTGTGACAATGTGGGCTGAACGATTGCCTCTTGAGCTAGCTGGAACTGTTGAGGAGTTCCAAGCCAAATTCTGACAAAGAGTGAACCAGAAAATGTTCATGAGAAGCAGTAAGGATAGAATGCTTAGGTGGCAAAGTCCATGGTTCAGAAAAAGGTTTAAAATTTTAGAAGTTTATGTGTGTGTATGTCTGTACCATGTGCTTGCAGTATTGTCAGAGGCCAAAAGAGGTAATTAGATTTCCTGGAACTAGAGTTCCAGATGGTAGTGAGCCATCATGTGGGTACTGGGTACTGAACCTAGGTTCTCTGAAAGAACAGCTAGTACTCTTAAATTCCCCCTCCCCCCCAAGTCATATCTCCAGGCCTCTGAAAAATACTCTGATACTTTCATGGTCTTTCTAGTTTTAAAGAGTAATCCTCTTGAGGCTTACAGGGGAGGCTAGCTGGATTTCCATGAAGAGTAGCCACTGCTGTCTTACTTTGCACTTTTTCTTTGTTTGTTTGTTTGTTTGAGATTGGGTGGCCTTGACCTAGATAGGAGAATGACCTTGACCTTTAGATGCCCCTATCTTTGGAGTACATTATGGGCATATGTCACTGCACCCTGTTTTTATGTAGCACTGGGGATCAAACTTCAAACCCAAAGCTTTGTGTGTGCTGTGGCAAGCATCTTACCAGCTAAGCTGCATCCTTAGCCCTTTGGAGTGGAGTCTGAGGCGGTGGGGTACCTAGGAGAGACTGTTATCTCATTTACCACTTCAGATAACGTTGGCATGCTCTTTCTGTGCACCATGGAAAGGTTGTCTTCGCATTATTCAATGGCTGATTTCTGCACCAGTTGAGAGTTGAGTACAGGCTGGACTTTGCTATTGTTATTTTTATGAAGCCTCACCTACCTCAGTGTTTTGTAAGCACACTTCCCTCTCCTTATGATTGGTTTAATAAAGAGCTGACAGCCTACATCTAGTCAGGAGAGGAAAGGTGGGCCTTCTGGACAGAGATCGGAATGATGGGAAGAATTGAGAGGCAGGAGATTTGCCGACCTGACAGGAAGATGGACGGAACCGGTGCTAGGACCAAGTGAGAGGTAAAGGGCCCCTGGCAAATGTGGCTAGAATAAATGGCTTAATTAAGTTATGAGAGCTAGTTGGGAGGTAGCTAGCTAAGACCTAAGCTTTCATAAATAAATATGTCTTTGTGTCATTACTTGGAAGCTCGTGGGCCCGGGACAGCCTGGTGATAAGATAACTTAGTTTTCCATTCTTATCCGCTACTCAAAGGGAAATGTCTTTTATCCAATCTTAAAGCTTTCATTTTAATTTGGCTGGCTTTCCACCACACTAACCAAATTTTCCAAATGTCTCTATACAGTAGTTTGTCTTTTAAACTGTATCCTACCATTTATTTTTATCACTTGGGGGATGATGTTCTCAAAAACATCACTGATAATGGTCCTAATCATGAACTGTTAGCACCATCCACCGAAGGCCTCTTCTGAGGAAAACACTTGAAACACTTTAGCTCATTTCTCCTCTTATTAGCTCTAGGAAATACAGCTATCAATTCAGCTTTCCTTGCAAAGAAAACAAGGATTAGGAAGATTAAACAAAATAACTTAATATGCTGGTCTGCGTACGTCTGCCACTGTGCTGGGTGTACTGTGATGAGCACGCTGTAAGAAGTATGTGCCTGTGGCTCAAGTACAGCAGGCAAATAAAAAGCAGCACACCGCTACATAAGCACACATGCTCAGTGTGGGCTGAGGACTTGGAAGGCAGTGTCCAGAGTGCTGGGAGGAAAAGTGAGAGATCACAAGGAGCTCATGGCTGTCTGGCCTCTGATTTGGTCCAAATGTGTATCTCTGAGCTCTGTATCCTTGAATGCCTTCCTTACCTGTAGGTTTTCACTCCATCAGAGGTACAGCATAGCCTGGAGTTTGGTGGAGCTTTGAGAGTTCCAGGTTAGCCCAGTGCATATTGTGAGGTGAGTTTATCAGTAATTTGAGTTTGTCTCAACCTTCCTCAGGCAAAGAGAACCTACAGCCTTTCCCAGAAGTCCTTTCTACTATTATTTTGTTCTTCTTTTTAGCATATACCTCCTTCCTTCCTTCTCTCCTTTTTATTTTATTGAATTTTATTATTATTTTTTTGCTCTTTTTTCCCTATGATCTTATTTTGTTCCGACTAGGGAATATAATATAATCAACTAAGCAAATATTTATAAATATGCTCTAAGCTTAGCTGGTAGCATAAATATACTTGGTTTTAGATAAACTGGACAGAATCCCTGTCCTGAAGGAGCTGATCCCTGGATGAGCTGAGAGCCACACAAGTGACTCCCATAGTCCACAGTCAGGAGAAGCCACTTGGCAAAGAAGCGTCCCTTCCTTCTAGTGGTTTTCTGAAAGTCTGACACTGCAAAGCTGCCAAGGGCTTGGATTTCTTTGGCAATTCTGTGTAAAGCCCACACTGGCGATCAGCTCACTTTGAAGCACTGATCCACATGTTCCCCCTAAGAGAGTCTTAACTATCTCCTGACTCTCAAGGGACCTTGCTCAAAGCTCAGATGATGTTCTGCAAGTCAGGTTCCTGGGTGGATTTGTTAGCACCATCTCCAGCATCAGGAATGTCAGTTTAGTGTAGCTGGTGGCAGCGAGCAGAGAGATGATTGAAGGGGAGGGTCATGGCCATGTGCAGTAGACTTGGTCATACAATCAATAGCCCCAATATCAATGGTTGCCATTCACCTCATGGGTGCTACAACAGAGATGGGTATCTCACATGAAGAAGTGATTTGTGGCCTCCTGAACAGGCAGACTCATTCCATCACTCAAATGTGTGTGTCCCTTTTACTATCGTTCTGTAAATCTTTATACTGTTCTGACATCCCATCTCCGTCCCTGCGGTATTGGAACAAATGAATAAGATGGGGTGCTTAAAGCAGTGAGGTCTAAAATCAAGGGGTTATCAGTGTCATGGCTCTCTGAGGTCCCAAGGAAGAGTTCGTTTTTACCAGCTTCTGCCAGTTGTTGGCCGTCACGTTTTGGCTTGAGCTCCAACATCCTAGTCCTCATTTCATGTCCGTGTCTTTATATTATTTTCTTTTATTATGAGGACTCTGTTCATTGGATTGAGGAATAAAAAATTATTACAGCCTCAACTTTACTTGATTGCATCTGTAAATATCCTATTCCTAAGGTAAAATCATATCTACAGATGTTTTGGGGGGTTATGTTGGATATAGGTTTTGTCAACACAAAAGTCACAGCTCTCATCTTAAATAAAATAAGAGTTTATTCTGGAGCCATATCGTGGTGACCATAGCTCAGGAACATGGGTTTAGGTTCCCCAAATTCCATGTTCCAACACGGAAACAGTTTCATGAAGTTGTATAGTTTTACAGAACCGAGAACATCATAAATCAATGTATGTTTAAAGTATATCTGTGGGTACACTAAAGAGGCAGTTACATCAAGATGAGGGAGTTTTTCTTTTTTCGTTCTTTCTTAAAAAAAAAAAAAAAGATTTAGTTATTTATTATATATACAGTGTTCTGCCTGCAGATGTGCCTGCCCACCTGGAAAGGGCACCAGATCTCATCCTAGATGGGTAAGAGCCACCATGTGGATGCTGGGAACTGAACTCAGGACCTTTGCAAGAGCAGTCAGTGCTCTTAGATCTAAGAAGCTGTCTCATGATGATCTTAGCTTTTGAGTGAGTGGAAGCTGGTGGTCGTCTAAGAAGCGATGGCAGAAGATTTTTATCATTCACAGGATGCTAGCTCTGACAGAGTTAGATGAGAAATTATTTGGTAGTGGGATGGAAAACACTAAAACTGTTATGGGGTCTGCTTAGATCCAACACAACTCAAACACCAGGTTAATGCAGATGACGAGAATTTATTGTAATCAAGCCTCTACTGATTGATCAGGGGCACAGAACAGACTCTGAAGCTGAACTGCGACCCAGAGCCAGAATGTTACAGAGCTTTTAAGCTTGAAAACCATAAACATCTGTGCCAAGCTACAATTTTTCGCCAACCAGGATTCAGGGATAAAGGAGAAACATTTCCCTATGTGGTGCACTGATCCTGTTTGTAGGACTGTAACAGCCCAAGGTTATGGATGAAAGGTCAAGGAAGCTTCAACCCAGGATACCCCAAACATGAGGATGGCAGCAGGAGTTGGCTATCCCCTCCTCCCAGCCTGGTGCCATAAAGCTGGCTCCCCCACCATCAGCCTTAGTAAGAATTTATTACCCTTAGCAGTTTCAGGCTTCACTCCTTGTTTGACTTTATAAGACACCCCCCTCCTCACTCACCCTATATCCTGTGAGTATGCAAATGAAACATCTTCCAACATTCCTGCCCTGGCCAATGGTACACTGCCACACAACCTTGTCCCAGGACCCTGGCCACCTCTCCAGGGTGCAAAAATATTCCCCTTCCCCACCAATAAACTGAACCAGTTTCCCAGCTAAGCTTCCTTCCCTCCAGCCCAGTTCAGTGTGCTAGGCTACCCTGAGGGGGAAGCAGACACAGGGCTGCACTTGTTCTCATTGGCTGGAATTGCCTAGCATTCATGTCTCAACTTGCCCACCAGTATGTCAGTCACCCATGTCCATGTCTCTCTTTGCCAAGCAGGATGTCAGTTATCCAGGGAGGTCTTGGGAACTTAAGCTTTATTTGACTCCCTATTCAAAATGGCATCAGTTGGCTCCTTTTTTTTTTTTTTTTTTACAAAATTTGCCCAAGAGAAGATAATTAGCTTCTGGATCTGCAACACTCTAATCTCTTCACTATGTTGCAGTTCTAATCTGCTGGAGTTCTGTTCATGGTTTCTGGTGGACACACGCCTACCCAGCGCACACCTCTGCTTCCCCACACATCTCTAGGATCCTTGCACCCGCTGTCATCCCAGTGTGACCACTCTGATCCTGATGACCATGTCCTCACTCCTAGGGGACTTCCTCCACAGAGGGCTCCCTGCTTCCTTTTTCTGTTTTCCAGAGTCACTCTCCACCTGTAGCCAGAGAAGCTGCTGGAATATAGATCATGGTGTCTATGCAAAGGACTGAGCCCTGGTGTAGAAAAATCAAAAGGACTCTTTGGCAGCTTTGTGAAGCCTTCTGCATGCCTTCCCTGAATGGGAACGTCAGACCTACTTCTACCTTCAAATGCCCCAGTTTTCCCTCCTGTCTCCTTTATTTTTTTATTTTTGGTACTTGCTATGTGCACTTGCTTGGGAATCTCTGACCTTTGCAAAGCAGTTACCTTCTTTTGTTGTTGTTGTTTGTTCGTTTGTGGCAGGGTTTCTCTGTTGTAGCCTTGGCTGTCCTGGACTCATTTTGTAGGCCAGGCTGGCCTTGAACTCACATTGATCCACCTGCCTCTGTGTGCATGGCGTTTGCCTATGCATTGTCCCAGGTCTTATCAGCCTTGCACCCTCCCCTGGCTTGTGTAATCTTGCCACATCTGTCCCCACCTGACTCTGATTTCTGGTTTCTACTGCTGTCTCCAAATGCAGATGGCACTGAGGTCACTGGGCTCTATGCCAGTGTGCTACCTCTTGACACCACACAGACCACTCTGCCAGGTCCCCTAAAGTCCTTTGTCTAAGTTCTGATTCCTTCTCTGCTAGGCACCATGCCTTCCATTCTGATTACACATGGAAATAAATGCACCACTTTTCACGAGTTCAGATTCCTACCCAAGTTAATGCATCTGGGTTGTGACGCATCTTATAGACAGCGATACACTTAGTGTCACACAGACCTGTGCCACAGATACCATTATGTCCTGCTTCGTGACGGAGCTGGGTTTTCGACCCAGCCAGCGCCTTTCATAGCTATACTCCATCTTCTGCTCTGTCACCTCGATGCTGTGCCCCACCATCACCTGCCTCTCTTTGCCATCTTTCATTCTTTCCTACCTAGTAAAAGTCCTTCATTGCCGCCATCCTTTCGAGATGTGGATTACAAGTGGGTACCACTACACCCAGTTTGTGCCGTGCTTGGAATCGAGCCCAGGGCCTAGTGCAAACTGGACAAGCACTCCCTTTCAGCGACATCCCCCATCTTTGAAAGGCCTTCCTCAGTATCACCTCATGCCATGACACACTCAGAAGATTCACCAAGTTACCTGTTTTATAGACTGACCCACAATTTGGACTTTAAAGGGGTTCTTTTAGTTACAAGTGGACAATCAATTTCCATGTATATGGAAGTCCAAGGAGAGATGTGTGTATGTGGTATATGCCTCTTCCTGAGGTTTAACTTGACTCAGTGACACCATAGATACAGGCACTCCCAGTCCTCAGGTGTCACCATGGTTTCCCTCCTGGTGGCCATGGTCATGTTGATTCAGCAGTGGATGCAGATCTATCCAGAGCAGCAAAGGAAAGTCACCGTCTCCTCCTTATCTCTTCTTAAGTGTCTGTATTAAAATTAACCAAAATATTATCCCTGCCCCAACCCAATCAAATTGGCCAAATTTGGGTCACATGTACAGACCAGAGCTGCAAGACAATCTGGGACAGCTAGTGCCTGGCGTTCTCCCTTGGGACAGCAGAGGTGACCTCACAGCAAGGAGGCAGGTGAAATGGGCAGAGTTTCTGACTCTTGTTGCCTTCCGGTACCATATTAAACCGTTGTAGGTGCTCAAGAACGTCGAGCCTGAATGGCAGATGTTTTGGCTGACACTCTTACTCTTGATATAAACATCTGGAAAATAGGTAACATGTTTCAGAAACCCTTCTATCCCTCATGCTAAGGATCAAAGGTCTTGTGTCAGGTTTCCAGAATGTTCACTAATAGAGCCTCTTAACTTCCAGCGATTCTCTTATCAACTAAGTACTCATGAAAGTAGATAGTGGCTCTTAACATCAAAGATCACAAACTTCTTTATGTTTAGTTCTTTGAGACAGGGTCTCTCTGCGTAGCCCTGGCTGGTTTAGAACTTAAGAATCTTGAGCCTCCACCCCCTGGGACTGTAGGATGTGTGCTCATGTTAGGCTTGGATTTGCCACAGCGTGGGTAGCTGTGTTTTCTTGGGCAGAGCTAACGGATTGTTTCTGAAGCCACTTTCTGTTTGTTTCCCTTTGCTCTTGCTTTGTTTCTGAAGCCACTTTCTGTTTCCCTTTGCTCTTGCTTTGTTTCTGAAGCCACTTTCTGTTTGTTTCCCTTTGCTCTTGCTTTGTTTCTGAAGCCACTTTCTGTTTCCCTTTGCTCTTGCTTTGTTTCTGAAGCCACTTTCTGTTTCCCTTTGCTCTTGCTTTGTTTCTGAAGCCACTTTCTGTTTGTTTCCCTTTGCTCTTGCTTTGTTTCTGAAGCCACTTTCTGTTTCCCTTTGCTCTTGCTTTGTTTCTGAAGCCACTTTCTGTTTCCCTTTGCTCTTGCTTTGTGTTTCTGACAGAGTAGAAGAAAATGGAAACAAATGGGCCCTGAACAACTGCCCGGACATCTGGTTCTTGCCAGAGTGTTGGTAGAATGAGACTTTTGAGGCACACACCTTCAGAAACCATTTGAGTTTGTCCTGGGTGGGCTGAGTAAAATATATCAATCCTTCTTGATTCTTACACCCCGACTGCCAAGTTCACAAGGCCACTGCAGTTCAGAAGTGGGAGTACCCAGGATTCCCAAGTTGTTTCTAAATGAGCAACGAGGAGTATGTGAAAAATGTTTAATATTGATGAAGTCTTTAACTTTTTTTTTTTTTCTCTAGGGGAACTAAAGCTCAGATGATTGCTTTAAAATCACAAGTAGTGGTTTTTTTTTTTTTTTTTTTTTTTTTTTTTTTTTTTTTTTTTTTAGCAAAATGTCAGGTTATGGTGGAAGCCTATTCTATGCCCGTCCTCCCCACCCCACTTCCTCCCTGGAGCAGCCGTAATGAAACCCTGTTACAGTTGCAGTACCTTCTCTGCCCTTTCCTCTCATTTCCCTGTTGTGTGCTACGAGGATTTTCATTTGAGAAATGGAAACATTGGCCCCAGCAGCATTTCATTATAACCAGGAGGAGCCATCGTGACCAATGAGACTGCTTTGCGTCTAACCTTTATGAAAGCCCGGCCAGGGTAAGCGAAGCTCTGTGTGAGCCTATACCATCCCTCTAAGTGACTTGAGACTCAAGGCTTTTCTGACCTTATCCGGGAAAACATCATAAAGGTGTGTTTTCTAAACGTTGTGTACAGGGAATGCGGAGGATATCAAATTTCTGTCAGAAAGCCCTTGAATCATCTTCAAACAATTGGTGTTCAATATGAGCTGCCTGCCTAGAGTCATAAATATTTACAAGGCTGACATTTGATTTTTTTTTTATGAAGTTAGAGAAGACATTTTAGCTGTCACTTCAGATTTTGGAGAGGAATTCGATGCCGCTTTTGGGGATAAATGTGTTTCTGGTACCTCTTTTGATGGATTGCCTTGTTGGTAACTTTCAGGGAAGGTTCTTCCTGTGGCAGACACAAATGTCAATAGTCTCTTAAGAAATTCTCATTTTTCCAAACTGTGATCAGAGGCAATTAATGATTCCGTAGCTGGGCTAAAGCCACATGCTCGGAGAAACTGATAACTCCAGGTGGTCTGGTTTCTGAATCTTTAGTCTAAACACTGCGGTGAGCTGTCCTTTGCCGTCTGCTGTCATCACTGCACCACAGGTTAACCACTCTTCTCAGTATCTGGCCAAATATTTGCCAGTCCCATCTTATCCTCTTCTTTCTTTTCTTTGTGTTGTGGTTAGACACTCGCTTGCTGAGGAGCTAGGAGAAGGTTGGACAGGAGAGGTCCACGAGTCACAGGTTCTCTTCATGGTCCCATTGGAAGCCTGGCTTGATGGGACACAGAAGTTTTAAAAGGTCATTGTCATGAAGAATAAAAAAAAAAAAAAAACCCAGCACTATGCCACAACGGGTGTTTGCTGACTGTTTCCCAACTTTGCATTTAGCAAGCTCCGTGTGGTCATGTTAAACTGAATACTTATAATCTATCCATGAAGAAGAATGCAAATCATCAAAAGTCAGTTTTGACTTAACTGCATCTCAATCAGCAGGTGCCATCCCTGTCAATCCCTGGCATCTTATAGACACACCTGCTCCTTTTTAGTCAACTCTGCTCTGTTTCTGAGAACCTGCTCTGAACATAGGTGAAGGGAACCTACTTTTCCCTGGGTACTGGGCAGGTGTTAAGCATTGTTAAAATCCGTTCAAAATCACTGTTAGTTAATGATGAACTCTTTGCGTTTCCTGTAACTAAGCAAAGATGTGTGTATGAGGCATTTGGAGACCCCAACTAGGAGCCATTGAGCCCTCTCTTTTTGTTCAGACTGCCTTGAGGAGAGTCTCACCCTCAGGCCTATGCCAGCCACCTTGAACGCCCATTGAGGCTCTGAGACAATTACCTAAAGATTGCAGTCTTTGCCTCTGGCTCCTGAAGACACTGTCCCAGCCATGCATGCTTGAAACAGTTTGTACCATAATTTTGTCATCATAAGCTTTGATGCACCCTTGTACCTTAGCCAGAGGGGAGCACATCCCCAGATGGAGGACTGCTGTGACTGGTGCTGAGGGGCAGGGCAGTGATTGATCTTATATGCCAGTCTTAATGGTGTGATTGGCACTAAGAGGCAAGGCTTTGATGGCCTGAACATCTTTCTTCAGGCTCTGTAAGCAGGCTACTTGGCTTGGAGGTGCTCACCTGTGCTGCCTCCGCTGATTTGCAGCATCCGGCCAGATAAAAAGCTTCTTGGAAGGAACTGTTCCTTATCACTCAGCAGAGCAGACAGGGCAGGCAGAAAGAAAGCAGCCACAGAAATGACAGAGAGCTGCAGAGGCAGCTGCTGGGGCAAGAACAAAGGTGAAGGCGGTGACTGTGGCTTGACAGCTGAACAAGCACCCCAGCCTTTTGGGGCGGCTTGACAACTAATGATTGTGCAGGTGCCATGGGCAACACAAGTGCCAACTGGGGACCTGATGTTTCCCACTTCCCAGCCTTCAGTCTGATTCTTAGCTCCCAAACAGTCTAGCTTGTGTTCCCAACTGCCATGTCTCAGCTTCTAAGCTCGGAGCATCCTCAACTCCCTTTTGACAGGATAAGAGGTACTGTTGACCTTTGAGGATGTCCCTGGAGCTTGTACTGGCATCTGACCCCAAAGCTGCACTCATAAACAGCCCATTCTGTCTCCAGCAGCAGTTATCTAAGCCCCAACATTCCTAGCCTGTCAGAGTAGAGCACCTGCAACTTCTGATTGGCAGCTAATGACCAGTACATTGCCTATCCTCTGTCAATCCTAGCAATAAACTGGAGACCCTGTGTGTCTGCTGGGATCCCATTGGCAGGCAAAACCTCATATTCTCACCGGAGACAAGTCATTCCAGCAGTGGGCATTAAGTTCTGCAAGGAGACAAGATGACAGCCGGTCAGTTTGTGCGCGCTCGCTCTGTCTCTGTCTCTGTCTCTCCCTCCCTCCCTCCCTCCCTCCCTCCCTCCCCCCTCTCCCTCCCCCCAAATGTGTGTGTACAAATATGTGCAAGTGTGCATATGCATATGTACAGACCAGAGGCCAACTTCAGGTGTGGTCTCTGACTCTGAGATGCTGTTTTTCATTTTTTTTTTTTTTTTTTTTTTTTTTTTTTTTAGATATGGTCTTTTACAGGCTTGGAACTTATTAGATAGGCAAGGCTAGCTGGCCAGCCAGTGAACTCTAGGGATCTGCCTGCCTCCACCTCCCCAGTACTAGTATTATAAGCCTGTGCCAACACACCTGATTTTTCCTATGTGGGTTTTGGGGACTGAACACAAGTCCAGTGGAGCCATCTCCCTCACTCCCTGGCACTGTGAACTTTGTCTATTACAACATTGTGTTGAAATGCCAAAGGTTGGGCATGCCTACTTGGTAGGCAGAAAATGCCTCAACCCAAGATACCCATTGCATGCTGATCCCTGAAACCTGCAAACACATTACAACTCGCACCAAAGAAATCAAGGTAGGAAGTGGAGTCCGGTTCCCTGTTATTTGATTTTAAGGAACATATTTTTTTTCCCTAGGCTGTCTGGCTAGACACAATGTCAGCAGAAGTTTCTTATAGTAAAAAGTATAAGAATATGTCTTAGGTACTGTGATAAAATACCCTTGAATAAAGCAACTTAAGGGAAAAGGGGCTTATTTTGGCTCACAGAGCAAGGCGCGGTTGGCCAAATTTGAGAGGTAAAGGCAGCAGGAACTTTAACTATCCAGTCACATTTCGTGCCCAATCAGGAACAGAGAGATGTGAATATGCTCAGCTCCCCTCCCCCCCATCCATTTTGTACATTCTAGGACTGGATCCTCTGCAGTGGGAAATGGTCCTTCCGGAGATTAAAATGGGCCACCCCATGTCAATCAGAAACAGGATAATCGCCCACAGGCATCACCAGAGGTCCATCTCCTAGGTAACACAGATCCTGCCAAGTTGATGTAGCATTAACCATCCCAGGGAGGCAGCAAGAGAAACCAAAGTGATGTGACCCGATGACTTGATCCTTCGGGCCTGATGTTGATGATGAAGAGGGGCCACTAGGGAAGCAGGCAATTCCAGAAGCTGAACCGGGCCAGGAGGCAGGTTCCCTTGTGGAGCCTCCAGAAAGGACCAGCCCCACACTCCTCACGTCATCCCTGCCCCTGTGATAGAGTTCTGCTCTAAGAAACTGCCAGCTAACAACCCTGTGCCGTGTCATTTGGTTTGTTACAGCAGCAGTAGCCAGCTCATACATACTAACCACCTTGCACTTGTTAGGAACAGCTCTGCCTTTTAATAAGCCAGAGTTTAAAATTCCCTTCTCCAAACACATTTCTCCACTTTTGCTCTTCTGTCTTAATGAGCTGCTTAAGTATTCATTACGTTCCTCAATCTCTGGCTCCTCACACACACATATTTCATTTCCTTCTAATTATGTGAATTTTCTAGCTGAGTTGCTGGCACACGAAAGATGCCCACTAGAGCAATGGAAGTGGTAGTGGTTCTGATTGCTAGCATGCCAAAGAGAAAAGCATTTATTTATTTGTTTGTTTACCTTCACACAAGCTGAAGCAATGCTTCTCTTGAGAGCAGTTTCCTATGAATCACTAATAAAATTGAACTGGAAGTGTGCTGACAAAAACCAGAAAGACAATTCTTTGAAAATTTTGGTGAGTTTTAATTAAGGAAATCATTAAAATATTAATGAAAATGACTCGAGACTCCATTTTTTTTTGTTTTGTTACATTTTTAAGATATTATCACAAATATGTGTTGTATCTCCTGCTTTCTCTGGAGAACTCAAGTGTTTGATCTTTGCCCCTGCCTGAATTTTCATTTCAATAAAAAAGGCATTCATTTATATCCATTGTGTATCAAGGAGAACTGAAAACCATCCGTATCCCTTAGAAGATGAAATGAATCTATCACCACATACAGATTGTTTAATTAATAACTGCTTCTAATTTGTATTCAACAGCTTGAGTTCCATTTCTTAAGATGAAATTGATTTTAATTTTATTCTCTTCAATATTTTAAAAGAACAAGATATCCTCATGACTCCATATTTAATAGGTATTCTTTCTCTAGAGTTTTTGTTGTCTCTTGAAGTTTATTTATAAGACCTTTGTCATTAACACAGGTGCCTGTCATATTACGAGCTTGTGAGAACTCAGAATGTAATTAAGCCTTGTAAATAGCAACTCAGGCTTGAGAGTAAGAGACAGAGTTTGCCCGCAGGCTCAGCTTGGAGTGGGGAGTCTGCTCCAGGCTCTGCCCTATGGTGCCTTCCATACTGATGCCAGGTAGGAGCCGCAGACACACCCTTTACTGGTATAGCTCATCCCCCTGAAGTGCCCGTTTGCTGTAAATATACGTGGGCATGGGCTTTGTTCTTCAGAGGTCTGTTATTGTTTCAGTCTCTTTATTTGTTATGGGTCTATTAGGTTGCTGCCTCCTCCTGGTTTAGCTTTAGAGATTCAGATGTATTTAGAACTTCATTTATTTCATTTACAGTTCCTAGGTTATTGACATATAGGTTTTTAAAACATTACCTTTTGATTTTCTGAATTTCTTTGTAATGCTCTTCATCTCTAATTTCATTAATATGTGTCTCCTCTTTCTTTTGGTTAATTTGGACAAGGGTCTATGTGCGGGTTAGTATTTGTGTCAATTTGACACATGCTAGAGTCATTTGAGAGCAGGGAACATCAGTTGAAAAGCTGCCTCCATAAGACGAGAAAGCCAATTGGACGTTTTCTTAATTAGTGATTGACGGGGAAGGGCCCAGTCCATAGTGAGTGATGCCACACCTGTGTTGTTGGTCCTGGGTTCTATAAGAAGACTGAGCTACCCAAGAGGAGCAAGTCAGTAAGTGTCAATCCTCCATGGCCCCTGCATCAGCTCCTGCCCAGTTTTCATTCCTGCCTTGGTTTCTCTCAGTGAACTGTGGCTTGGGATATGTAAGCCAAATAAGTCCATTCCTTCCCAACTTGCTTTTGGTCACAATGTTTCATCACAGCATGGGCTGATGAACACAGGAGCATTATTGGCATTTGGGTGGAATATTTGTAGATATATGTTAGGTCCATTTAGTGTATGAAGTAATTTGATTCCTACATATCTCTGTTTATTTTTTTTTTTTTAATTCAGATGATCCCTCCATTTTCAAAAGTTGGGTATTTAAATCACCAACTATTACAAATTCGGGGTTAATCTGTGTTTTTGATGTCCAGGACTATGTTTTTTTTTTTTTTTTAATTATTGTTTTTACATCCTAACCACAGTTTCCCCACCTTCTCGTCCTCCCAGTCCCTCAGTCTTCCATGACAACCTCTCCCCTGCCACTCCCATCCATTCCTCCATTTTTCCTCAGAAAAGGGTGGGCCTCCATGAATATCAGTCAAACATGGCATATCAAGTTCCAGGAAGCCTAGGCAGCTTCCTTTATATTGAGGCTGGTTGTGGTATCCCAGTAGGAAGAAAAAGGCCCCAAAAGCATGCAACAGAGTCAGAAACAGCCCCCGTTCCCACTGTTAAGAGTCCCACAGGAAGACTAAGCTACACAACTGTAACAAATATGCAAAGGGCCGAGGTCCGTCTCATGCAGACTACCTGATTGCTGGTTCAGTCTCTGTGAGCCCCTATGAGCCCAGGTTAGTTGATTGTGTGGGTGTTCTTGTGCTATTCCTGACCCTGGTGGCTCCTACAAGCCTTCCTCCCCTTCTACAGGATCCCTCAAGCTCTGCCAAAAGCTTGGTTATGGGTCTCTGCACCTGTTTCCATCAGTTGCTGGATGAATTCTCCCTGATAAAAATTGGGATGGGCACCAGCCTATGAGTATAGCAGAATATCATTTGGAATCATTTCATTGGCTTTTTCTGACAGTTATGTTGGGTTCGTTCGTAGGTCTCTGGGCTTTCCAGCCTCTGGGTCCTGGCCCTCAAGGCAGTGTCAGGGGTAGGCTTCCTTTCATGGCATGGGTCTCAAGCTGGGCCAGTCATTGGTTGGCCACCCCCACAGTTTCCGTGCCACCTTGACTCCAGCACATCTGGTAGGCAGGATAAATTGTAGCTTGAAGATTATGTGGCTGGAATGGTGTCCCAACCCCTCCATCGGAAGTCTTGCCTGGTTACAAGACATGGCCAGTTCCAGGCTTCATATCCACCATTGCCCAGGAATATTGAGGAAAAGGGGATGGAAAGATTGTAATACCAGATGACCAAGACAACAGCTATAAGATAGTGTCCTTTAGACATGACAGGGATGTTGGGCTCATGAATTCCCAACAATACGGTGGTTTGTACAAGGTGCACATGACTACACAGGTCAACATGTAGACATGAATGGGAAAATTTCCTTCTAGAGGAAGCCCACATAAAAAGACATGGAAAAAGAAATATTGTGCCATCTGCTTCAAGGAGAAGTTTCTCTGATAAGTGTCACAAGATGCTCTGATCTGTTCCCATCCTTTCACCCTAAGACAGTGCCAATGCTTGATGGTAAGATCTATTGCTTGGAAGCAGCAAAAATATGGGTCCTGCTTTCTAATTCAATGTGTCTAATCCAAAGACAATCCTTGTCTTTTTGTTAGAGAATTGAGAGTGTAAAAGTGATAATTATTGGATAATACTTATTATTCCTTGTTATTTTGTTGCTATGGTGTTGTTTTCTGAGACCTCTTTTAGCTAACTGTTGTAGGGTTGTGCTCTTCTGGGTAATGCTACCAAGGACTTTACACACATCCCAGGAGCTCTTGAAATCTGGTTTCAAGTAATCTTCAATTTATAGATTACTGCAGGATCATACATATAAAAATGATTTCCTTAGTTCGATAAATCCATGGGCTGACTAGAGAGCAGCCGGCAGAAATTTCCAAGGCTCTTTCTCAGAAAAAGAGATGGTGAACCTGAACACAGTCTAGGAGCCATGGCACTAAGCTGGAATCTGCTTCTGTGGTGGTTGGAACATCATGGCGCCTGCTGTGGAGAGTGGCTGTGATTTTACTGATCACTGTGTCTTCCGGGTCATTCACCGTGTAGCGCCCTCTCACACCAGTTAACCCACTTGACCTTGGCATCGATCCCAAGGAAATATAACTTATTATATATCCAAAGTACAAGTTCAGGCTATTTGTCACCAGCAGTCATTTCCCTATTTAAAGAAAAAAGGGCAAAGATTCAATAACAATTGTGTGCTCTTAGAACAACATGACATAAAATATGACAGTTTGACTATGCTCCAATGAGGGTATGGGCAACATAAACTGAACTTGGTAGTTTTGTATTGTTTCTTTTTTGGGGGGCATGGAGTAAGGTGGTCCTGGGAGGAATGAAAGCAAGTATGACCAGACTGTATTGTATGGAATTCCCAAACAATTAATAAAAATATTATGTTTGTGGGTGGAGATGGGAATGGACGATCGGGCTGCTGCCTGCTTCAGAGGTCAACAGACACCCTCTACAGTCTAAAGAAAGGAGAGCTGATTAATGGATTTTTGTTAGCCAGAGTAATTGGTGTTACAAAAGCTGCAGCTTTAGCTCCATGAGAATAAAGGATGCCAAACCAGAAAAACGTCTCACTTCTGTCGCTAATGAAAGTCATAAAAGTTTTGAGTGACTTACAAAAATTTACATCTTACTGCTTCCTTGGTTTGGTTAAAGAAGTGAAAACTAATCAAATTGCTAGTTTGGCAAGTCCTTGCAAAAGATATGGAGAATGTGACAGGAATTCAGCTACAGAAGGACTTCTTGTTCAGATTTAATTTTAATTAATACTATTTTTTATTAATTCTTTGAGGATTCTACACAATTTATTATCGTGTTTACCTCAACACCCCCTTTAACTCCTTCTAGATCCATTCCCACTTCCTTGTCCCCCAGTTTTTAAAAACTAAGCCACTGACTCAGAATTATGCTGTCCATATACTACCAGGTGTGGGACCAGTCCCTGGAGCACGATTGACCTACTTGGAGCAATACCCTTAAAGAAAACTGACTCTTCTTCCTCTGGAAGCCACCGACAGTCAGTGGATCCTCAGTTAGGGGTGGAGCCTCAAGAACCGCATCCCACTTCATGACAGAGTATGACTGGCTGGATCCTGTGCAGGTCTTTGTGCTGGCTGCTGTGAATTCGTGTGAGCAGCAGTTGTGTCATGTCTTGGATGTTTCATCCCTGTGTAGGTGCTAGTTTTAACTCAACTTTATTTGGGCTTCCTTAATGCTTCTATGTTCCTTCCAATCCCCTGACCATATGTAGGAAAGAAAGAAGGTTAGAAGGGACAGGGGACACAGATCTCTTTAGACTTAGTTCTGGCTGGTTAGGGTCCTTGGGTTATTTGTGAAATCTCAGTCCTCAGGATCTAGAAGTCTAGCAACAGCAAGTGGCAAATGCATCAGGATGAACAAGCAGCCTTCTTCCTCCTCCATCAGTCTCCTTGAAAGCCTCTCCTCTCTCTCTCTCTGGGCTCTGATATTTGTACTTTCCTGGGGTCCTCAGAATTCCACCAACTCCAGCTGGCAAAGACCACACCCATCTCCAAGCCTAAGGAGGCTGTTAACAGCTGGCATAGACAACTCTGGACAAACTAAAGCCTCCCGATATACCACACTTGAGATTAAAACAAAAACATGTTTACATAACATAACTGAGTTTTTTAAAGAAACTGAATCTTCTACCACACCCCTTTCCTTCCCTACCTCTGGCTCTTACAGTCTTTCCAACTCCTCTTTAAGATGGTCCCTGGGCCATGGTGTGGGGTGTGATATAGATCCTATTTGTGGCCAAACATCATGCAGTCATTTATTTTCCTGTTCAGCTTCTTAACAGTTGTGATAAGAAAAAAAAAAAAAAAAAAACAGGGAATATTATATACAGACATTTTATCACAGAGAACCAGATGTCCAGGAGCCTAGCAGTATTGCTTCTGGAAGTTAATTCTTCAAGGGGTCAGTGATGTTTTAATTGCCATACATTTAAAATAGCAGCCTGCATTTGATTAACCTAGTTTCTAGAGCCAGCTCTCTTGCCATTCACAGTGATCTACAGGCAACTTCTATGAGGCCCCAACTCCTACTTTCAACCACCTCAGAGTAATGGTGTTGCATTACGGATATGTTGCTAGGTAGCCCATTCCTTAGGTGTGGACTCTCATGATGTAATTGACTCTGGAAATGGCCTTACAGATACACCCAGGGGTGTGCTCTACTAATCTCCTGGGTTACTCTCAAGTCTAGACAAGGTGACTATCGTGATTAGCCATTCTAGGCTTGACTGTCTAGGATGGAGGCAGCCTCCTACACTTGATACAACAGTGCTAAGGATATAGTCTTTGCCCATCCATTAGCTGAACCCCAGTGGAAGGATAGCAGGCACACTTATTGTCACATGTCCCTGCCTCTTGGTTGATCAGAGTAGAAAAAAAAAATGTAAAGGCTTTGTTTAAAATCAATAGAAAACAAAACAACTGTATCAAGTCAGCATCTGTCATAGGAAACCCAGGGAGAATGCCACAGTACATTTCCTGTCTTTGATTCAGAAAGCTTAAGTGAAGGCTGTACAGTGAAGCCAGTTTTAAAGAGTGCAGGAAAGACACAAATAACCCCCGTGCTCAGTCCCATGGAAGTGAGAGGACCATCTCCATCCTGCCTGGGCTTGATGTGGTCCCTGTAAGCAGATCATGCCCACATCCTGGACCAGGAGGCTGCATCCCTAAACAGCCAAGCATCAGAGCCATGGCTTGTCTATGGACGTGCTGTGAGAGGCCAGGACAGGCTGTGTGAGAACTGACTGTGCATAGCTTCCCAGGCTAGCAAGGAGCCCTCCCCGGTACCCAGAAAGTTTGTAGAGCTTATTATGTGGGGAACTTCTCTTCACAGTCTGGTGAAGGGGCTTGTCACTTACAATAGCACCACTCTTGGGAGCCTCTAGGCTTGCAGATGGGAGTGGATTACAGAGTGTCACTCATCGGCTTGCCCTAGCGTACATGTTTTAGCATAAGAGCAATTTAAAACTGTAATGATAATTCATTTTTCAAAATTAAAAATAAAGAATACACGCTGAAGTTAAAATGGCATCTTAAAGATTTTCTTTAAAAATAAAACTAAGACAGGACTGGAGAGGTGGCTCAGTCAGTAAAGTGCTTGCCTTGCAATCATGAGGACCTCAGTTTGATCCCCAGAACCCACACAAGAAGTTGGGCATGGTGGTGCATCTTGTAATCACAGCCCTGAATATACAGCCCAGAGACAGATATCTTTTAAAATATATATATATTTTATTAATTTATTCATATTATATCTCAATGGTTATCCCATCCCTTGTATCCTCCCATTCCTCCCTTCCTCCCATTTCCCCCTTACTCCCCTCCCCTATGACTGTGACTGAGGGGGACCTCCTCCCCCTGTATATGCTCATAGGGTATCAAGTCTCTTCTTGGTAGTCTGCTGAGACAGGCGCCTTGATCACTGTTCTTACTGCTGTGAAGAGACACCATGACCGAGGCAATTTATAAACGAAAGAATTTATTTGGGTCTTGCCCCCAGTTTCATTGGTGGGTCCATGATCATGGCAGGAAACATGGCACCTGGCAGGCAGGCAGGTATGGTGCTGCATGCTTAGCCAAGAGCTGCGTCCTGATCTGCAGGCAGAAGGCAGAGAGCCCCCAGTGCTCTTATTTCTGACCTGCATCTCCCTCCATTACAGCCATATGCTCTCCTGCCTTAAAGTAATGTCTGTGGTGTGTGCCTCTGCTGTGCTAGTGACTCTCCCATTCCCTTTACCCTTGTGTTGGAATGACGCACTCCTGGGTTTCACTGACACGCCCCGCCCCCCCCCCCCCCCCCCCCCCCCCCCGCTGCTTTGAACGTAGCGCCTATTCTTTACCCACTGCTCATCCTCCCCCAACCTAGTTCCCCTCATGACATTTCTCATCATCCAACAGCCTGGATCCCATTTACGTGTCATGTCTGCTGGATGCCATTCCTAGCTTATGAAGTGTAGCCTCTCCCATCACAGGCACTTGCATCTGTTGATTCACGGATGCATCGCCGCACAGCAAGTTGTGCCTGAATACGGCAGGCCCACTGTGCATTTGCTGGATGAATCCGGGAGTACTTGAATGAATGCGTGAGCATGCATGTTGCCATGGAATCAGAGGGTGGACAGTGACTGTCACAAGGGACTGATTCATATTAAAATTTGATTCTGAGCTGGGAGTTTCCTTGACAGATGGAGGATGAAGAGAGGGAGGAACTGGGCCACTTTCCTGGTAGAGGGGACGGTGATCACAAAAGCACAGGATTCTGGGAGGGTGAATGTAAGAAAGCACACTTGGTACAATGACACTTTTATGACATCTTAGTATCTGTCCTCAGACTCCTTATCTTAAATGGCTCATTATATTCTCACAAAGTCTGATGTTTTGTAGAAATTGTGAAATTGACTCAGGGCTGCTCTGACAACCTCTGTTGCTCTCAGACGTTTGAGACGTGAAAGCTGAAAACGTAGGGGTCTCTTCGCACAGCTAGTCAGAAGCACGAAGTAGATTCGCTGCCGTGAGCCCAGAACTGTGAAGCTGGGACCAGAGAGACGCAGATGGGCTGAGACTGTGGAGAGGAAATAAAAAGGCCAGGGAGGGCAGAGTGCCAGCGGAGGTTTCACTACGCTCCGCTGTGAGGTGGGGTGGGGGTAGAGGGGGGGCAGAGTAGGACAACATCCCCTCTACATCTCAGGTCACCTGGAAAGATGGTTTGACCTTTCATGTTGGGGATCCAAATACATAGATGGTACGGAACAATCTGAGTGTCTCAGAAAACGTTAATTGAAGATTCAAGGATCCTTATGCCTGAAAGTTAAATGACAGAAGTAAAGAAAAGGTGTCATGTGCACTGTCGGAAAGACACCGGATTTTGAGTTCTAGTGTCAAGTCACACAACCATCCCATGACCTTGACCAAATGGTTTTCCTTTCCTGAGCTTAGGTCATTTTCCCGATAAACAATAGATTTCTTAGGCTGAGGAGATGGCGTAGCGGGTACAGCACTTATGTTACAAGAGTGAGAAGCCAAGTTCAGATTCCCAGAATCCACATAAAAAGCCAACTGTGGTAGCACATACTTGTAAGCCCAGCACTTTGGGATGGGAGTGGAGACAGGAGAATGCCTGGAAGCTCATGGAGCATCGAGCCTGGAGAAACCCTGTCTAGAACAAAAGGTAGAAGATCTCCACCCCCCCCCCCCGATCTCCCCCCCAGGCCCCCCTCCCCGAGGACCAACACTTGAGATTGTCCTCTTTCCTCCAAACACATGCTGTGCCTTCACGCGCATGCATAGCCATGCCCACCCCACACACATGCACCCCACACATGAAAACACAGAAAATAAGCAAGACTCCAGTAGGTGTCTTATATCAATAAAGCCCAACAGAGCTGTTCAAAACTTCTTAATGACAGAGAAACCAGGAAATTATGATTCAGACAGACATGCACAAACCTTTTATAAATAAAAAAGAAGCTAAATCCAGACAATATTAGCCAAAATGATAGACCATGAAGATTCCATAAAGAGGTGATGGTGCCCAGAGAACACCATTTTACATTTTCTAAGTTATCGACCAAGTCAGTATTCTTTACAACAATACTGGTTCACTTGGGATGGAAGAAGGATGCCATATGCCTTGCGGTGGAATGGAGTCATAATTCATTACTGTTAAAATGACATCATTAGGATGACAGATTGCCAACATAAGGAGCGCGGTCACAGGGCTCTAGAAAAATCAACAGCTCATGGGCAAGCCCCCATGGGTAGCGATGGCTGACTGATAATGTTTTGCTGTGTTCTTTATCTCCACCTGTCCCGAAAACATTGGCCGAGGAGAAATACAGAGACTAGCAAATGTTTAGGAGACCAGAAAGAAAGTTTCCTTAAATGACCTATTATTGACACCCTCTATGCTAGATACCTTGTGATTATCTCTTGCCGGCTAACATCCAAGTCCCTACCCTCTGGGGAACAGGGGAAAGTAAAATCTACTGAGAGGGACTGACAGAGCCTGATTCTTCCTCCTAGGGATCCCAGTAACAAAGCGACCCTGTGGCTTCATCCATCACTCCTGTTTTTGTTGCTTTTCTAGCTTATGTATGCCATGCTATCCAACAAAAGCCAACTTAAGAGAGAAAGAACTTCGTCTGGCTCAGTTGGAGGGTGTGGTCCATCATGGCGGCAGCGGCGGCAGCTTGAGACGGCAGGTCACATGGTGCCCCACAGACAGGAAGCAGACAGCGGTAAATGCTGGTGCTTGGCTTGCTTTCTTCTTTTTATTCAGTCTGGGACTCCAGCCCAAGGCATGGTGCTGTCTGAATTCAGAGTGAGTTTTCCCACCTCAAAGAACCAAATTGCATCCCTTACAGATGTGCCCAGAGGTTGGCTTCCATGATAATGCCAAACCTCATCACACTGATAATCATACTTACCCACCACATACATGTCCACCCCAGCCGTAAATAAACAAGATATAGGAAATGTTTTTCTGGGTACTCAAGGAGAATGCCTATATTAACATACAAAAAAATGTAAAGTGTTTCTTTAGAGGCAGAGAATGAAGTGCATTGGAGTTTGATTGAGTGTATCTCTCAAGGCAATTAGTGAGAAGATTTAAGAATAAATGAGACAAAATACCAATGGGCTAGAAAAAAAAATGTTGGTACTTTCTCATTTCTACATTCCTGAATTCTTTATAGACCAAGCAAGATACTGTCTGTCTACAGTTGTTCTGTGGATGGTACCAAGTGCTGGCAATTTGTGCAGCAGAGTGAATGAGAAACATCATCGATTTCCAGGAGACTCATAAGTTGGTGCTGTTTTGTCTCTCCTTGGGGAAACTGAATATGCACATAGCCGAAGGCCCAGCAACTCTGTTTTGATGGGAATGTCTAATGTACTCCCAGAGTCTGGGCTAGGATAGCTATCATACCGTTGTTGACCACAACAGAGGGCTGGAGACAAGTTAAACAGGCGGAGCAGTAAGAGGAATGGGTGAGTGTGGCAATCATACAGCACAAAATGTCTCACAACAGGCAAATATATCCTCCTCTTTACTAGCAAAGAAAGGGCAAAGAGCCCAACATGAAAGAAGGGCAAAGACTTAAGGCCTCTTTCCCAAATGATCAAATTAAAGGCGTGTTTTAGCTATAGTATTGACAGTCTTTTGAATTTGACGCTAGTGAGTTCTGAGGCAATGTTGAAGCCACAAGAAAAATTGTTCTATACTTGTATGAGAGTTAATGGCTCAAATGCTTTGGGAAACAATTTCAGGATCACTTATTGATGCTGAAAATGTCAATTATCTTTCATGACGTACATACAACATACTCCTAACTGTATGTTAAAGAGTGTTCGTGCCAATTTTATCTGCTATGGTAAAATTGGAAAAAAAATGCAATGATCTGGGGCAACTTTAATGGTACAGTTATAAAAGGGAAACAGCAGACAGAATGACTCTCACATACTGTGGTGGTTTAAATGAGAATGCCCTTTACAGGCTCATATGTTCTAAAAAATAGTTTATTTAAAAAATTTATATGCGCTGGTGTTTTATCTGCTTGTATGTTTGTGTAAAGGTGTTCGGTCCCTTGGAACTGGAGTTACAGACAATTGTGAGCTGCCATGTAGAGGCTCATAAACTTGAATGCTTGTTACCAGTTGGTGGAACTGTTTGAGAAAGATTAGGATGTGTGATTTTGATGCTCTTAAGAGGTGTGTCGCTGAGGTTGGCCTTTGAGGTTTCAAAAGTCTATGACAATTCATGGTGCTCTCTCTCTCTCTCTCTCTCTCTCTCTCTCTCTCTCTCTCTCTCTCTCTCTCTCTCTCTCTCTCCTCTCTCTCTCTCCTCCTCTTCCCTCTCCTCCTCGCTCTCTCTCCTCTCTCTCTCT